>NC_142674.1:5433118-5640618 GCF_964200805.1 Pocillopora damicornis | reverse complement strand
GCAGTCACCCTTTCTCCTCCCCCCCCCCCCAAAACACACACACACACGCACGCACGCACACACACACTCTGCTACAGCTTCGTTTAAGGCCAGTCTCTTCACATAACCTTGGATGACCTCTAAAACCAAAACACTACGAAATCTTGAAATCACAGCACAGATCGAGATATTTTCATTTGCACGTTCACTTGTTAGTACACTGCTGATATGAAGTCGAAACGATTCTGAGCTCTGCAAACGTGCAGTCAGTTGAGGGATGCAGTGAGAAGACTTGAGGTGAGTTTACACTCCAGTCTTTAAGCCTATCATTACCGCACTTCTCAACAAATAGTACTTGTAAAAAAATAGTCTTCGTAAACAGTAACCAATAGTACGTAGTAGAGGAATTGCAGACTTGATAATGAAGACCGCTGTCTTCAAAATTTAAGCGGTGAATGGTGGGCTTACGTACGTTCCCAGTATCCACCGTACCAGATTAGATTTCCTTGTAATAGAGAATTTTTTCCGATGAGGAACGTTTCCTTAACTAAGGGACGCAATGCAGAGGCAAATACGCCATTCAGACCCGGCTTGAAACCGATAAGAAAGTTATCGAGGAGATTGAAGACAAAAAAGCTTCAAACTTAAGGGAACATCAGGTTATAGAGAGGATTTGCTGAAATGCGCTGGATCAGATAAAACAAGCTTCATTAAACACACACACGATAAACGGACCTCCCGCACCGTCATTCTCAGGACTGGAGGCCCAAATCATAGAATACGTAGTTGGAATGAGATGTAACAGCCTGTGTTATCGAGGTTTCTTATCACCTGAGGGAGGGGGTCGCCTGAGAGAGGGGGGAAGGGGAGAAATAAAAGAAGGGGGGAGGGGAAGGAGGGAAGGAGGGGTCGATGACTTAGGTTGTGTACCAATAAAATTTACCTTACCCCCCCAAAAAAGAAGGCTCTGAAGTATTCACGTGATACAGCATGAATTATTTACAAAATATTGTGGACTTAAAGGCACTACTCAGGTAACATACAGTCAATAAATATTTTTACCCCAAAATCGACCTCAGACTTGAATGAATCCCCCATAAAAAGAGACAACTTGCCATCTTATTAACAATAGTAATAAAATCTCGCTGTTACCTGTCTCTGAAACTCGTCTGCAAACTTAAAACAGTCAGTTGTTCTTATAAAATCCACCACATCTTGAACGCTCCATTGAGATACGTGTTTTGATGAACGCGAACCCGAAATACTCGGTGATCCCAAGGGTTCTGGTCTGGGGGGCTCTGGAGGGAGATTCTTTACGAAAGGAGCAGCTTTCGGGACATTCTTTGCTTTTGGGAGGGCAATCTTTAGAACGGGAAGGGACTTTGCGGGATGACCCGCAGGATGACCTGCGGAATAACCCACCAGGTGGCTATCTACTTTAGGGACGGCTTTTCTTATTGGGGATGATGTGTTGTTCAAGGGTGACGTCGCTGGACTTGGTGTTGTCGGCGATTCGTAATTATTGCGGAGAGATGAAGCGGAACACTTTTTTTCTCTCTTGATCACTCATGGGAGTTAAATGGTTTACAGGTACAATTAGCCAATGATAAATTTAAAATGGTTTGAAACAAATTTGATAAGTATACTCTACTCTGTTTAACTTAACAAAATATCAGAAAATAGAATGGCTTGCATAGTACTGATCTTCACAATATTGCCTCAAATTCAATTTTAACCATTAAAAATTAAAAACATGAGCTACGTGTACCACTGAATGGTGAAGAGCAAAGTGTATATGGCAAGATTTCAACAACATGAATAAAGATGAAAATAATTTTTGAGGCATGTTCAATTTCATTATGAAAACTCTGGCACAAAATGCAGTCCAAGATACTCATTAGTTTGGTTGGCTACCTACCCTGTGAAACAAATGAGCCGGTGAACAGACAGCCCCTTCCAGATCTTAACCCTTTAACTCCCAAAACTCAGACTAGCATCTTAATTCCTCCTTACAATATCACCCCTGAATCACACATTAAGGTCTTGAGAATGAAACAAAGTCTCCTTGTTAGCACCTAAGGAAATGTATAGAGAACCTTAGAGAGAAAATGCATGACGATGACGAAGTGTAAATGGTTAACAATGTTTAATATACTCTTAGGTACAGAAGTTCAAGTTTCTGCATTATGAATAGAGAACATTGTAACAAGATTGATTGGTTACAACCAGATTTTAAATGCTAGTCACTATAGCAGAGAAAAACATAGGCATGCTATGCATGCAAGAGTTACTTTTTGGGGGTTGGATAGATTACTTGAAACATTGTAAGTGATGTCTTCATTATTTCAAAAGGAAAGAAGAGTATCAACGCGGAAAAGAATGAAAATGTCGAATTAATTCACACATAGGTATTTTGTCGTAGATTATGTGTGTGTTGTGCGAATAACTGTAACCAAGATAAACTGTATTGGTGCCACGGATACCTTTTAGTAAAAAATGCAGACTGCAGACCGGATACAAAATGTAGACAGCAGACTGCAGAGTGGGTACAAAATGCAGACTAAGAATCTAAAGAGTTTTTCTGTCTGGTATGTGATAACATGTCATCCTACAACTTACCGAGCGTCACCCAATCGCTTTTCCGCGATCAGCTTTCACGATTATTTGCACTTTTGTGGAATATTCCTGGCCCATTTCTTTACGAAAATCGATCGAAATGTAATTTCAAGCCTTCATATAGTCTTCTTACTTAGCGCGCGAGTTGGTTTGTGTGATGTCTGTACAGAATTTACCAACGTAATAAAAGCAGATGTAGATGTAAATGTGATGTCACTATTGAATATTTAACACACACAACAGTCGAGAAACAATTGACAGCTTTGCACGTGGTCCGCGTTATCATCTTTTAAAGCGGTATGTGTTTATTTTGTTAACAAAAATGGGGATATACTACGGGCCCCTTATATCATAACTTATTATCCGGCTTCATTATGACAAGTAATTTACCAAAGAAAAGAACAAACGAGAAGAACGTGTCATTGCAATGGTGAAAATCTTAAGTCGTCAGTCCTGGCCCTCTATTGACACATTTTAAGAGAATTTTTGCCAAATGATAAAAAAAAAAACATGAAGCCTCAACATATCCATGTCGCATTGGTAATGAAATTGTTATTTGTAGATTTATCTCCAAATTTTAACAACTTTCTTATGGTATTCAGAGATTAAAATCCGATCATCTAGCATTGTGGCAACACCCCAGGGTCCTCTAAGGGTTACCTTAGCACTTGTCTTGCCAGTAAGAGTTCCCTCCAATGAAAACTGTTGAATGCGTCCATTTATCGGGTCACATACGAGAAGGTTGCCATACTTGTCAACACATAAGCCACACGGAGAATTCAACTGTCCATCACCGTTTCCTTTTTCTCCAAACTTGTACAAAAACCGTCCCTTGCCATCAAACACTTTCACACAGTTATTATTGCGGTCAGTTACAATGAACTTTTCCTCGTAACAAACGCAGCTGAACGGATAATCCGTCCTTTCTGGGCTGCTGTCTCCAAACTTAAACACAGGTTCACCATCCATGGTAAACACCTGAATTCTGCTGTTAGAATACTCCGTTACAACGATAAAACGTCCATCACTTGTAATACAAACACTTGTAGGATTCATAAACTCTCCATCTCCGCTTCTCTTTTTTCCAAAGCTTTTCACAAAGTTTCCTGTCTGAACATTCAACTGCTGTATTCGGTGATTACATTTATCTGCCACCAGAATCTCGTCATCGTTGAGGAATGTGACGTCACTCGGACTCTCAAATTGTCCATCCTTGTCACCTTGACCACCAAGTTTTCGCACAAACTTTCCTGTCTCATCAAATATCAGGATACAGTGACCTTTATAATTAGCCACAGCAATAACACCTTTACTGTTCACTGCAATGCCGGCTAGAGCCTGAGGCACTTCTCCCTGAAAGTCCAACTTACCAACAATGTTAAACTCTCGTGCTTTGACCACAATAGTAAAAGGACTCTTGACAAGTCTCTGTCCGTTTACCTTAACTTCTATTTTATATGTACCTGGTACTTTCACCACAAAGTTTGCCTGGAAAAATCTATCTTCTTTTTCACTCGTCACCAAGCTCCTCACCTGATCCGCAGGGTCCATTTGTATTTCAACACGATCTGTGTGCTGAGTGTTTCTGATTTCTCCTTCACTTGTTTTGGGACAAATCAGCAGCTCTGCTTTTACACCAGCTTGGAAATTCTGATCCAAGCCTTCCACGGTCGATCCTTGCACATCTGTTTTGCTGAATTTCGTAAATCCCAGACTTAAACTCTCTGGTTCACATGCCGACACAAACTCCACACACGAGCTAACCGGAAGTGCAGGCATTGTGGTCTTGATGAGGTCTTCGATTCGTTCTTGCACATTTTTCTTGTTTTACATTGTCTGAGCTTGAGCTCCTCTCAACCAGGTTGTTACTGAACTCAAATACCTGGTCAAGTTGCTTTTCAAAAGACACAACTGATGCTTTTACAGAATGTAATTTCGCAATCCTCGACACGCGAGACTTCTCGAGGGTAGTAATGGCTTCACGCTCAAGTTGGCGAAGCTTTCCCATCATCTGTTCGGTTGCTTGGGAAACTCGGCGTTTAACCGTGCTAATATTTGTTTCCAACTCATGCTCCGTCTTCTCAAATTTACGAATAACATCTCGGCAGACCTCTTTCTTCTCTTTTACAAGCTCGGCTCGGGCAGTGATGTTTGCTTTTTCATCGTCTGCTGCCTTTTCAAGCGGAACAACATCATGGCTTTTGTGATCTGTGTTAATACAAACTTGACAAACACAGCTCTGACATCCCACGCAGAAAAACTTCGTTACCTCTTTCTCGTGGTACTTCTCCGAGCAAAACGATTGCCGTTTCAACAAGGCCTCGTAGTCTGCAGCTTGAAACTGTCGAACGGGTGTGACTTTGTGTCCCTGAAATATAGTATCTCGAAACACTTCGTGTGCTTTCACACAGTCTGGGCACATAAACTTCTCACAATAAAAGCAGTAGTTGATCTCAGCGCTCTTCTTCTGGCATGTACTACAACTGATCTCGCTTCCTTCGCCACTGCGTCGAACAGCAAGAAGACTCAACAAACTGTTGTGCAGAAAACTGCTTGGCAGATTATCAAAACGCTTTCCTTCAGGGATGCGAATTTGTGCCTGACACTCGGGGCATCGATAAAACCCTTGTTTTTGGCTTGTTAAGGCATGTTGCGCCAGGCATTCACAGCAGAACGAATGAAGGCAAGCAATGGTCTTGGGTTTGGTGTAAGTATCCAGACAAATCGAACATGTTACATGTTCTTTGAGGTTTTTAAGAAGCGACTCCATCATGAATTCAGACAAACACAGCCGCGATATGTGTTTTAGCTTCCGAGAAGGCTTGCCTGAGGAGGCATGCTAATTCAACCAATCAGATCTCTACAGGACAGCAACAATGTCCAAAACAAAACTGAAACAGCTGCGCCTCGTGGTTTCACTGCAAAATTATAAGGAGAGGGCCTTTTTTTTACATCATGGCTTTTCTTTGGTTTTTAATAAAGGACATTTTCCCTTTTCGGATTTTTCATGATAAGAACTTGCTTTAATATTTTGGAAAAGCAAACAGTCAAACGCGCGAATGTAAACAAGGCCCGAAATAGAATCCACGGGTAAAAGTGTTTACTGCAAAAAAGGTCATCAGGGAGTTAACGCCACACGGAGACTTTTGACAGTTGAAATAGATTGTTATTTCTACGTCAACATTAGCTTTTTTCTCAAAGCTCAAGCGTGTTATGAGGTCTTCGATTAAATTTTTCGAATTTGTTTGTTTAAGTAATTATCTTTAATTTGATTAACAAAAAATATTTCGGCAAAAGTACTTGAAGTAACTTTAATTTAATTGCCAGCCAACAAACCAAGTAGCTTAGGCTTGTAGGCAAATAATTTGCGCCAAGGAGAGGATGCTTGAGGTCATTTATATGATAAGGCTGTCAAATCGAAAACTTAACACGGGTTTCACTTCGTGTCTCAGCCGGCCCTTCTTCTCTCTCCTTCTTCTTTCGACCCAAGAAATGCAAAGCCGAGTTAGCTATAAGCGAAATATATTTCCTTCTCTTGCCATGTTGTTCACATGGAATTAATCACGCGCATGCTCTCCTTGAAATACCATAAATATGTTACTCTAAAAACAACTGTCTATTTAAGTCGAAGTCGCTAAAAACAACACTCTCGGGATTGTTAAGTGAGATGTCTGGCGCCGAGAACACAAAGCTCTTCAAGATCGCGTGATTTTATTTATTCCGTCGCGTGACTGCAAGTGTTAACGAGTTCAATCGTCGCGAAATTCAATTTGTATGATAATCCTTGTACGAAGAGAGACGTGAGTGCAACGAGAATGTGTTTAATAATCAAGATCACAATTTGAATCTTCAAAGATTCCTCCTTCCCCCCCAGCCCCTTCCCTTCCTCCTCTCCATTTCCCCTCCTCCCCCCCCCTCCCCCACAAACACACATACACTGCTACAACTGCATTTAAGGTCTCTGCACATGATCTTGGATGACCTCTAAAACCAAGACACTACGAAATCTTGAAATCACAGCACAGATCGAGATATTTTCATTTGCACGTTCACTTGTTAGTACACTGCTGATATGAAGTCGAAACGATTCTGAGCTCTGCAAACGTGCAGTCAGTTGAGGGATGCAGTGAGAAGACTTGAGGTGAGTTTACACTCCAGTCTTTAAGCCTATCATTACCGCACTTCTCAACAAATAGCACTTGTAAAAAAGTAGTCTTCGTAAACAGTGACCAATAGTACGTAGTAGAGGAATTGTAGACTTAATAATGAAGACCTCTGTCTTCAAAATTTAAGCGGTGAATGGTGGGCTTACGTACGTTCCCAGTATCCACCGTACCAGATTAGATTTCCTTGTAATAGAGAATTTTTTCCGATGAGGAACGTTTTCTTAACTAAGGGACGCAATGCAGAGGCAAATACACCATTCTGACCCGGCTTGAAACCGATAAGAAAGTTAACGAGCAGTTTGAAGACAAAAAAGCTTCAAACTTTAGGGAACATCAGGTTATAAAGAGGATTTGCGGCTGGAATGCGCTGGATTAGATAAAATAAGCTTCATAAAACACACACGATAAACGGACCTACCACACCCTCATTCTCAGGACTGGAGGCCCAAATCATAGAATGCGTAGTTGGAATGAAATGTAACAGCCTGTGTTATCGAGGTTTCTTTTTCAGTTTTTGTACATTAAAGTAAAGTTTAATGGCGGGTCCAAGAGTTACTCCAAGACACTTGTGAATCTCGTCTAAGGATAGTAACTTTAAAGCTCGACCGTCGATTTCCTGCGATGTGGAGAAAATAAAATAATTTTGTTCATCTATAAACTCCTTGAAGCTTTTATCAACATGTAACTTCTACTCAAGGATTTGTCGTTATTTACAGCGTGAGGAAGGGGAGGAGGGGTGGGAGAATTTACGTTGTGTACCAATAAAATTTACCTGACCCCCCCCCCCCCCCCCAAATATGGACTGGACCATTTTTTGGACCATTTTTTGGACCATTTTTTGGACTATTTTTTGGACTATTTTTTGTACTATTTTTTGTACTATTTTTTTGGACCATTTTTTTGGACTATTTTTTGGAGCATTTTTTGGACTATTTTATCGGGGGAAGCACATCATTAGTACTCAGGGAGGGATGGGATGCAGTCTACTAGTACTCAGGGAGGGGTGGAAGGCAGAGTGTTATTACTCAGGGAGGGGTGAGAGAAGGACTATTTCTAGGCAGGGAGAGGTGGGAGGTGGATGTAATAGTAAACACTACTTGTTAATGGAGCTTTTACTCGATCGTACAAATTATCTTCATCGGTTTTTCGACTTACTTTTTGAATGTTCTTCATTTTTGTCGTCATGCGAAAGCGAAACTGCCACGTAAACACTGGGACATAAAATAATCAGCAAACGATTTCGAAGAGGAATATTCTCCATATTCATTCCATTTTCTCGTATCGAGCAAAAGCACTGCTTTACATGTAATATGGGAAAGATGGGAAAGCGCAAATATCGATTTTATCTGTTTCGCAAACAAAGGAGTTAATCACCCACACCGGAAAGAGCGACCAGGCATTCCTTGCGACTCCCGTACGTATGTTTTCCAATTTGCCCGGGCCGCTGCCAATCACTTCTTGCGTAAATACCTACGTAACCTGCTAAGTGGAAGTACAGTGGCTACTGTTGCTTACCGATATTTTCCGTCGGCAAAACGTAGAAGTCAGTGAATGTGACCGATTCTGCCCGGAAAATTTTATTATCTGAAGCTTGGATATGTCAGGAGAGTTTCATTGACAGCTGGATTAACTGCACCCCGTGTTGTGAAACCATTATAAAACTGAAAGATGATTCATGCTAACCCGTCGGTATCACTTAGCACTGGCACAAGTCGACCTAACAGGCACAACGCATATCTTAATAGTGGAGGATCGAAACAGGAATGGAATTGGTGATATCTTCAATGACAATTATAGTCCAGTGTTTAAGTGCCAGTTTAGCATTCGCATTACAAAAGATTAAAGAAACGCTACGGCCCAGCGCAAAATTTTGACATACAAATAAACAGTCGAAAAGCCGCTCAAAATAATTTGTATGATTCAATGAACAATCCATAAATCAGTAGCAGTTACCAGTATATCAACTTCCCACCCCTCCCTGCGTACTAGTACTTCTTTCTCCACTAGTAGCAACAGTCTGCCTACCATCCCTCCCTGAGAACTGAGAGACTGCATCCCACCCATCCCTAAGAAGTAATGTTCTGCCTCCCCCCCCCCCCCTATAAAAAAAATAGTCCACATTTTACCCAACGCCCTTAGGCAGAGGGTGAAATATGGACTGGAGCATTTTTTGGACCATTTTTTTTGGGGGGGGGGGAAGGCTGACCATTAGCACTTAGGGATCGGTGGGATGCAGTCTATCAGCATTCAGGGAGAGATGGTAGGCAGACTGTTGTTACTGAGGGAGGGGTGGAAGACGAACTACAGTACGCAGGGAGGGGTGGGATGTTTATGTATGAGTAACTACTACTAATTATGGAGTGTTCATTGATCATACAAATTGTTTTGAGCAGTTTTTCGACCGACTATTCGTATGTCAAAATTTTTGTGCTGGGTCGTAGCATTTATTTCATTCTTTTCATGCGAATGCGAAACTGGCAATTAAACACTGGACTATAATTGTTATTGAAAATATCTCCATCTTCCACTGTTAAGTCATGCGTGTGCCTCTTTGGTCGACTTGTGCCAGTGCTAAGTGATACTCGTGAATCATCTTTCAGTTGCCTCACGTTTCCCTTTTTGTATGTGACTGTGGACCTATCCGCACTAGCGACAAAATTGTTAATATAGACAAATTTTTTGTCATTACCAACACTTTACAGGTGCGGATGGTTTGTCGTGAATCGACAATTTTTTGAGGCGGACAAATTTTCAAACGCACCGCCGACAAAATTCGTCCCTATTAGGTCGACTTGTGCCAGTGCTAAGTGATACCGACGGGTTAGCATGAATCATCTTACAGTTGCCTCGCGTTTCCCTTTTTATATGTGACAAAAAAAGCGAAGTAAAGCGCGATGTCTTCATAATGGTTTCACAACATGGGGTGTAATTAATCCAGCTGTCAATGAAACTCTCCTGACATATCCAAGCTCCAGCTGCCAATCACTTCTTGTGTAAAAATCTACGTAACCTGCCAAGTGGAAGTACGGTGGCTACTGTTGCTTGCCGATATTTTCCGTCGGCAAAACGTAGAAGTCAGTAAATGTGACCGATTCTGCCCGGAAAATCTTATTGTCTGGAGCTTGGATATGTCAGGAAAATTGGAAAACAAACGTAAGGGAGTCGCGAGGAATGTATGGTCGCTATTTCCGATGTTGGTGATTAACTCCTTTGCTTGCGAAACAGATGAAATCGATATTTGCGCTTTCCCATACTACAAGTACAGCAGTGCTTTTGCTCGATTCGAGAATATGGATTCCTCTTCGAAATCGTTTGCTGATTATTTCATATAATAAAAGTATAAACGTTGAAATTGCAACAGCGCTCGTGAATTCTATATGCTGCTAAGTTAAGGGCTAAGGACCGGAAATTTCGTGATCTCGTTTGATAAGATGAGTGACAAAAGGAAGATAGATAAATTTAGTAATTACATACTGTATACACAAAGGGAAACGTTAAGCAACTGATGGTACACATGTCGACTCAAAAGGCACAGGTATAACCACAGCCGGCCCAAGCTCCAGCTGTGAGATGATCATCTTACACAATAACGGTCATGGCGGAATTATAAGAGTTTGTATGGGAATATTTACGAGCGCTCTAAGGAATAAAAAAATACGTCAAATTCTCAAAAAAAATACCTCACCTCGCTTCCGCAGCGTATTGCTTGTTATCTGACCGCTTACTTTGATGAAAAGAGCCCATTTGAGCGAGTTGTTCATTTCGAGGTTTTCAAGGCACATAAGAAAAGGGCTTTTCTGGTGAGATATAGCTTACTTCCCTTGTGTAAATACTTAGTGAGGAATACATTTTTCAATAATCTGGATCAATTTTTATGGTTTTGGGGTACAGTCTGGAAAAAAATTCTAATTAATTCCATATTTTTTATTTTTCAGCCAGAGTCTCTGGATGTCTTGCCCATAAGATGAGGAATATTTTATCTAAGAAGTATTTCCTTTTAACTCCAATCCATTCAGGCTCAGGCTGTTTCAAAGTTAAAAGTTGTACAATAATTTATGCAAATTGTATGCCATTTTCTTAGCATGATTTAAAATCCATGGATTTTTGGAGGCTAAACATATTTTTTCTGAAAAGCTAATTTTGTCCTCTTTCAAATGAGATATAGCACTAATCACTAGTGTAAATACTGTTGACAAAAAAAATAAAAAAGAAAAAAGGTTACCATCATTTGTCATTTTTTTAGTCAACTATAGAGTTAATGTCATCAATAATCTCAGAGAAATGCGCTTGATTTAATTCTACAGAAACCACAGCAAGCTCTGATACCCACATAAGTCAGAATTGAATGCAGACATCACCGAGTCATTGTAAAAAATAAAAAAAAAAACATTCTTTCTTTAGTAAGAGTCATTGAAAAATGGACAGAACCACAAGGGTATTGAGAGTACCCCTCTTAGTTACTTACATCTGACAAATTTTAGTCCATAGAATAAGCTCAATATCTTACTCTCCAAAGAGTCTGTGTAGTAACAAGAATTTATGAATAATAAACACATTCTGAAACTCTAGAGGGATGACGAAACCCGTGAAGAGACAAACGAGGCAAAGCAAAGGGGCCGATGAACAAACCGTTCGAGCAGATCACGCGAGGTAATATAGCCCCCTTGAGCCTAATTCATTCAACGATTATCGTTACAAGTTCTTAGTAAAGTAAAGAGCAAGTTTATTAAAATTTGAAAACTAAGTAATGTAAACATACAGAATTCCACTTATATTGACAACGAAATTAAGTTAAGTGTTCGTTTCAAACTACAGTATAATAACAGGGAGTTAACAGCCATTGAATAGTATCAAAATAAACTTCTTTATTATCACCAATTAGTTTAAAAACACAGAAAAGCCAACATTTCTCATTCTAAAAGATGATTCCATTCTACCAACCGCTCTCTCCGAATCCCCCATTACTTCGTTGAAATTTCATGTTCCAAATAAGATTAATGTCATCAATAATCTCAGAGAAATGCTTGATTTAATTCTACAGGAACCATAGCAAACTCTGATACCCACATAAGTCAGAATTGAATGCAGACATCACCGAGTCATTGTTAAAAAAATCAAAAAACATTCTTTCTTAAGTAAGAGTCATTGAAAAATAAACAGACCCACAAGAGTATTGAGAGTACCCTTCTTAGCTACTTATATCTGACAAGTTTTAGTCCATGTAATAAGCTCAATATCTTACTTTCCAAAGAGTCAGTGTACTAACAAGAATACATAAATAATAAACACATTCTGGAATTCTCGAGGGATGACGAAACCCGTGAAGAGAGAAACGAGGCAAAGCAAAGGGGCCGATGAACAAACCGTTCGAGCAGATCACGCGAGGTAATATAGCCCCCTAGAGCCTAATTCATTCAACGATTATCGTTACAAGTTCTTAGTAAAGTAAACAGCAAGTTTATTAAAGTTTGAAAACTAAGTAATGTTAACATACAGAATTCCACTTATATTGACAGCGCAATTAGTTAAGTGTTCGTTTCAAACTATAGTATAATAACAGGGAGTTAACATACATTGAATAGTATCAAAATAAACTTCTTTATTATCACTAATTAGTTTAAACATGTTCAATTAATATTCCACTGATTTTGACAAAGTGTTCTTTATAGTATAAGAATCAAAAATCCCACCAACGTTTTTTGTAACAATGACGAAAAGTAATACATTTTTATTTTTTATGTGAATAATTATTCTACGTCACGATTGCTTATCTAAAATCTGGCTTGCTAACTGTTAAGCATGGTAAACAAACCATTTTGTCATATTTGTTTCAATTCCTTCGCCTTGACGGTTCATGTAACACAAAAACTTTTCTAACAAAGGCTTATCGAGCTAAAAGTAAAGATACTTTTCATTTTCAACTTCGCTAAACAATCAGGCCAGCTACAGAAGCATGCATGCATTAATTATGCAATTATCACAATGTAAAGAACTCCTCATTTAATTTATACAAAATCAAACGAAGTTTTTTGATCACATGATCACCTCTCTTATGCATTTCAACAGTCTGCTAAATTCTACTGATAAATTAAGTAAATAACACGACTTACAATTATCGAAAATAATGTGTAGTTCAAGGAAAGCTCTCTGGTGCAATCGCTTGACAAATTTGGGCTTTTTGTAGTTAAAGAAACAGTTAACAAATATTTTAGCTCAAAATCAATTTTTCTCAAGTCTATCGACCATATAGTCCATAAAAGTCAATCCATTCAAACATTGCGTAGCATTAAGTCCTTAACATTTCCATCTAAGAAGATCCGATTTGTCTTAGTTAAGATATAAAAAAGGTTCCCAAAATTTACCAACCTTAACAGCGATATACTACGGGTCCCTTGGATCATAAGCTATTTTTCGGCTTCATTATGACGAGTAATTTACCAAAGAAAAGAACAAACGAGAAGAATGTGTCAGTGCAATGGTGAAAATTCTTAGTCGTCAGTCCTGGCCCTCTATTAAAACATTTTAAGAGAATTTTTGCCAAATGATAAAAAAAAACATGAAGCCTCAACATATCCATGTCGCACTGGTAATGAAATTGTTATTTGTAGTTGTAATTTTTACTTCTTTCTTAAGGCATTCAGAGATCAAAATCCGATCATCTGGCATTGCGGCAACACCCCAAGGTATATTAATGGCTACCTTAGCACTTGTCTTGCCAATAAAAGTTCCCTCCAATGAAAACTGTTGAATGCATCCATTTCCCGGGTCACATACGAGAAGGTTGCCATACTTGTCAACACATAAGCCATACGGAGACTTCAACTGTCCATCACCGTTTCCTTTTTCTCCAAACTTGTACAAAAACCGTCCCTTGCCATCAAACACTTTCACACAGTTATTATTGCGGTCAGTTACAAAGAACTTTTCCTCGTAACAAACGCAGCTGGTGGGATGATCCAGTCTTTCAGGGCCGCTGTCTCCAAACTTGAACACACGTTCACCATCCATTGTAAACACCTGAATTCTGCTGTTAGCAAACTCCGCTACAGCGATAAAACGTCCATCACTTGTAATACAAACACTTACAGGATACCCAAACTCTCCATCTCCACTTCTCTTTTTTCCAAAGCTTTTCACAAAGTTACCTGTCTGAACATTTATCTGCTGTATTCGGTGATTAAATTGATCTGCCACTAGAATCTCGTCATCGTTGAGGAACGTGACGTCAGGCGGATTCGCAAATTGCCCATCCTTGTCACCTTGACCACCAATCTTTCGCGCAAACTTTCCTGTCTCATCAAATACCAGGATACAGTGACCATCAAAATCAGCCAAAGCAATAACACCTTTACTGTTCACTGCAATGCCGGCTAGAAACTGAGGCACTTCTCCCTGAAAGTCCAACTTACCAACAATGTTAAACTCTCGTGCTTTGACCACAATAGTAAAAGGACTCTTGACAAGTCTCTGTCCGTTTACCTTAACTTCTATTTTATATGTACCTGGTACTTTCACCACAAATTTTGCCTGGAAACAATCATCTTCTTTTTCACTCGTCACCAAACTCCTTATTTGATCAGCAGGGTCTATGTGTAATTCAACACGATCTGTGTGCTGAGTGTTTCTGATTTCTCCTTCGCTTGTTTTGGGACAAATCAGCAGCTCTGCTTCTACACCAGCTTGAAAATTCTGATCCAAGCCTTCCACGGTCGATCCTTGCACATCTGTTTCGCTGAATTTCGTAAATCCCAGACTTAAACTCTCTGGTTCACATGTCGACACAAACTCCACACACGAGCTAACCGGAAGTGCTGGCATTGTGGTCTTGATGAGGTCTTCAATTCGTTCTTGCACATTTTTCTTGTTTTGCATTATGTCTGAGCTTGAGCTCCTCTCAACCAGGTTGTTACTGAACTCAAATGCTTGGTCAAGTTGCTTTTCAAAAGACACAACCGATGCTTTTCCAGAATGTAACTTCGCAATCCTCGACACGCGAGACTTCTCGAGGGTAGTAATGGCTTCACGCTCCAGTTGGCGAAGCTTTCCCATCATCTGTTCGGTTGCTTGGGAAACTCGGCGTTTAGCTGTGCTAATGTTTGTTTCCAACTCATGCTCCGTCTTCTCAAATTCACGAATAACATCTCGGCAGACCTCTTTCTTCTCTTTTACAAGCTCGGCTCGGGCAGTGATGTTTGCTTTTTCATCGTCTGCTGCCTTTTCAAGCGGAACAACATCATGGCTTTTGTGATCGGTGTTAATACAAACTTGACAAACACAGCTTTGACATCCCACGCAGAAAAACTTCGTTACCTCTTTCTCGTGATACTTCTCCGAGCAAAACGATTGCCGTTTCAACAAGGCCTCGTAGTCTGCAGCTTGAAACTGTCGAACTGGTGTGACTTTGTGTCCCTGAAATATAGTATCTCGAAACACTTCGTGTGCTTTCACACAGTCTGGGCACATAAACTTCTCGCAATCGAAGCAGTAATTGATCTCAGCGCTCTTCTTCTGACATGTACTACAGCTGATCTCGCTTCCTTCGCCACTGCGTCGAACAGCAAGAAGACTCAACAAACTGTTGTGCAGAAAACTGCTGGGCAGATTATCAAAACGCTTTCCTTCAGGGATACAAATTTGTGCCTGACACTCGGGGCATCGATAAAACCCTTGTTTTTGGCTTGTTAAGGCATGTCGCTCCAGGCATTCACAGCAGAACGTATGAAGGCAAGCGATGGTCTTGGGTTTGGTGTAAGTATCCAGACAAATCGAACATGTTACATGCTCTTTGAGGTTTTTAAGAAGCGACTCCATCACGAATTGCAGAAAAAAACACAGCCGCGAAATGTGTTTTAGATTCCGAGAAAGCTTGCCTGAGGGGGCAGCCTATTTAAAGCAAGCAACCAGATCACTTCAAGACAGCTCTCGTGATCCTAAAATTGATCTCTACAGATGTCGTAATTTTTTACCTTGGGTGTCCCTGATTCCGAGAAAACGTGACTTAATTAAGCATACTATTTTAAGCAGGGAATCAAAGCTCTTTAGGATCTCGTGATCTCGGAGTAAAAGTTGACAATTTAACAGTCTTTATTTTCAAAGCGTTTTTCCTAGTTGATTATCAAATTGATCACAAGTTTTCATTGTCTACAACCTTATTGATCATAGAAATGACGTCACCATGTTCAAAACAAAACTGAAACCTCTCTGCCGCGCCTCGTAGTTTCACTGCAAAATTATAAGGAGAGGGTCTTTTTTATATCATGGCTTACCTTCGGTTTTTAAGAAAGGACATTTTTCCTTTTCGAAAGTTTCATGATAAGAAACTTGCATTAATATTTTGGAAAAGCAAACAGTCAAACGCGCGAATGTAAACAAGGCCCGACTTAGAATCCACGGGTGAAACTGTTTACTGCAAAAAAGGTCATCAGAGAGTTAACGTCACACGGAGACTTTCGATAGTTGAAATAAATTGTTATTTCTACGTCAACATTAGCTTTTTTTCTCAAAGCTCAAGCGTGTTTTGAGGTTTTCGATTAAATGTTTCGAATTTGTTTGTTTTAGTAATCATCTTAATTAACAAAAAAATCTTTCTGCAAAAGTACTTGAAGTAACTTTAATTTAATTATCAGCCACCAGACCAAGTAGCTTAGGCTTGTCGGCGAATAATTTGCGCCAATGAAAGGATACGCGAGGTCATTTCTGTGATAAGGCAGTCAAATCGAAAATTGAACACGGGTTTCATTCGTGTCTCAGCCGGCAAAACAGGCTCCCCCTCTTCAAATGATCCTAGCAAGTAACGTTGGAAGTTTTTCTTCCTTTCGACCCAAGAAATGCAAAACTTAGTTAGCTATAAGCGAACGATATTTCCATCTCTTGCCATATTGTTCACATGGAATTTATCACGCGCGTGCTCTCCTTGAAATACAATAAATATGTTATTCGTAAAAACACCGTCTACTTTAGTCGCCTAACGAAGTCGCTAAAAACAACACTCTCGGGAATGTTAAGCTAGATCTCTGCTGCCGAGAACACAAAGCTCTTCAAGATCGCGTTATTTTATTTCTTTCGTCGCGTGACTGCACGTGTTGACGAGTTCAATCGTCACGAAATTAAATTTACATAATAACCCTTATTCCAAGAGAGACATGAGAGCAAAGAATCAATCAGCTCAGTTTGGCTATGGTCTCCTTAAAAGTATATACAGATATGGGAAGGTGTTGACAAGGAGAATGTGTTTAATTATCAAGAGATCTTTAGTTTGCTGATCATTTCCTCTATTTTTGTAACCTCATTGCTTGATTCAGGTGTGATTTTGTGACGAGAAATTGGATGCTAGTCACCCTCATGGGTCAAAATGTAAGGAAAAAACTTTTGATGAGGCAATTACAACTTGGTCATACCAGTTACATTCTTAGTAAGGACTGCTAAAATGCACGAAGGTTACAATTAAAAACCAATAAAAGGATATAATTTAAGCCACCAAGAATAAATTGTTACAAGACTGAAGATACAAGAACAGGCGAAAGGTTTCGTTGATGATATCGTAGTACTGCGCATTACACCAACATACAAACTCTGAACCTTATAACAGTACTACTGTTTAAGAGAGAAAATAAAATGAAGGGGGAAGAGGCTTGGGAATTTTTCAAGCCAAACCTTCTCGTGTTTCAAATTTGCCAAACAAAAATTTTTTCTTACGCGCAACCTCTTTTGTGTTTCAATTTTCTTGAAATGTTGATTTTTAATTCATCCTCTTTTTTTACTTTTGTTTTGTTTGTTTTTTTGAGGGGGAGGGATGGTTTAGAGGTTGAATTGAAGGGATTTATATGTTAGCGCACTTGCTGTGTATCAATTTTTTTCATCGCACAATTTGAATCTTCAAAGATCCTTCCTTCTTCCCACCCCCTTCCCCTCCCCCTCCCTGCCACACACACACAAACACACACTGCCACAACTACATTTAAGGTCTCTGCACGTGATCTTGGATGACATCTAAAACCAAGACACTACGAAATCTTGAAATCACTGCACAGATCGAGATATTTTCATTTGCACGTTCACTTGTTAGTACACTGCTGATATGAAGTCGAAACGATTCTGAGCTCTGCAAACGTGCAGTCAGTTGAGAGATGCAGTGAGAAGACTTGAGGCGAGTTTACACTCCAGTCTTTAAGCCAATCATTACCGCACTTCTCAACAAATAGCACTTGTAAAAAAATAGTCTTCGTAAACAGTAACCAATAGTACGTAGTAGAGGAATTGTAGACTTAATAATGAAGACCGTTGTCTTCAAAATTTAAGCGGTGAATGGTGGGCTTACGTACTTTCCCAGTATCCACCGTACCAGATTAGATTTCACTGCAATAGAGAATTTTTTTCCGATGAGGAACGTTTCCTTAAGTAAGGGACGTAATGCAGAGGCAAATACGCTATTCAGACCCGGCTTGAAACCGATAAGAAAGTTATCGAGGAGTTTGAAGACAACAAAGCTTCATAAAACACACACGATAAACGGACCTTCCGCACCCTCATTCTCAGGACTGGAGGCCCAAATCATAGAATGCGTCGTTGGAATGAAATGTAACAGCCTGTGTTATCGAGGTTTCTTTTTCAGTTTCTGTACAGTAAAGTGAAGTTTAATGGCGGGTCCAAGAGTTACTCCAAGACACTTGTGAATCTCGTCTAAGGATAGTAACGTTAAAGCTCGACCGTCGATTTCCTGCGATGTGGAGAAAGAAAAATAATTTTGTTCATCTATATACTGCCTGAAGTTTTTATCAACATGTAACTTCTACTCAAGGACTTCTCGTTATTTACAGCGTGAGGAAGAGGGGGGAAAGGGAGGGAGGGGTGGGAGAATTTACGTTGTGTACCAATAAAATTTACCTGACCCCCCCCCCCCCCCCCCAACTCACTGGAGGATATGTAACGCCATCGGAACTCGGTAGTGAGCTGTTAAAATAGATGGGTACGATGGTGGGTTAGGGGAGGGGTAGGTGGGCAGTTACCCAGATACTGATATTGATCCCAATATTCTATACTTCCTCCCTTTACACTCTTCGACCTCCTCCCGATAAATTTTATGTAGGAAGATAAATTCTACCATTTCAGAATTATTTACAAAATATTGGGGACTAAAAGGCACTAATCAGGTAACATACAGTCAATAAATGTTGACCTCGATATTTTAACACGAAAATCGACCTCAGACTTGAGTGAATCCCTCATAAAAAGAGACATCTTGCCATCTTATTAACAATAGTAATAAAACCTCGCTGTTACCTGTCTCTGAAACTCGTCTGCAAACTTAAAACAGTCAGTTGTTCTTATGAAATCCACTACATCTTGAACGCTCCATTGAGATACGTGTTTTGATGAACGCGAACCCGAAATGCTCGGTGATCCCGAGGGTTCGGGTCTGGGGGGCTCTGGAGGGAGATTCTTTACAAAAGGTGCAGCTTTCGGGATATTCTTTGCTTTAGGGAGGGCAATCTTTAGAACGGGAAGGGACTTTGCGGGTTGACCCGCAGGATTACCCGCGGGATAACCCACCAGGTGGCTATCTACTTTAGGGACGGCTTTTCTTATTGGGGATGGTGTGTCGTTCAAGGGTGGCGTCGCTGGACTTGGTGTTGTCGGCGATTCGTAATTTTTGCGGAGAGATGAAGCGGGTGGAGAAAGAGGAACTGAAACAGAACAAAAATTAAAACATAAGTTTAAAAGTTCAAGTGAAAAGACAGTCAAAATTTGGGGTCAGACAAAACTTTCTCGTATCTGATATGATTAAGATACGGGAAAAATGATATTAACCCGAGAGGTGGTATGGTCGATTGATAAAGTCACTGAATTCGGAATCCCGAAGTCCGGAGTTCGAGTCCCGCTACGACAAAAAGCGATCCTATTCCTCAGCAATTCCCTTGGTGGTCCCGTGTTCAATTTTCCCCGACCACGCTTGTACACAACCAAATGACTTGACTCCTTCCGACCTGGGCTTTAAACCAAGTTGACTTTGATTTGGAGTACAAGTAGCAGTTGTCTGAGAATACTTTTCTTAACCTTTACTTAACCCACCCTAATGTTGCCTTTTACAAAAAATTGACGATCAATTCCGGCTTTTGGACGGGGTATTAGAACACAATTTTACCCGGAGAATGATGTTAAAGCTTCGAATTATCGATGCATAATTCTAACCTTTCTGAGCATCACAGTGCGCACACAGTGCGACTTTATTCAAACTGATGAGATTCTCGCACAAAGAGAGTTTGTTTTTTAACGTCTGCAATAGAAAATAACAAACATCAAGCTCGTAAAGATAAAGGCGGAGAAGCGATATGATTCTGTAATTGACTGAGTCCACCTGTCACACAGCGGTGTTGCTTAGCACTAGGTGTCTGACGTCACAAACCACTGGATACCCACGTTGGAAGTCGAGCAAACATGACAAGGACTGTGAAAATAATCTAAGGAATATTTCAGAAAATAAACCATGGTGACTGTCAACTAAGACGACTGCCTTCAGCTTCTTTATCTATGCTCTTCGTTTACTATTGAATCTCCTAGACTGAATTTAAAAATATATGGATTTAAGTCGTGGGCGAGCTGGCTGGTTGACTTTCACCCTTTCGCCGTCCGTGCTCTCGAATCTACCTAAGCTCAAAAACCCTACAGAAAAGAACACAGTACCTTCAAAATTGAAGCAATAGTCATTTTATCAGTCTCAGAAGCAAGCAGCTTCAGAACTTGTTTCGACGAATGAGCGCTGAGAACAATTTGCTCAACAAGTTGTCTTAAGACAATATTGGGACCCGCTGGACCAATGACAGCAGGAAGACTTGCTACTTTAGCTTGCTTAAGAAACGGGCCCGGTTCACAGGATTTTTTGACATAAATACAGATCCCTATAAAGGAAAACAAAAGCAAATTTTTGAAGAAAGATCAACATAGAGTCTACCATGTAGAAAGATTTTCTTCTCGTCTTGCCACAAGCGTGAAATTAAGAAAAAATTCTAACTCTTTATAACGAATGGAGACTCAGATCTTCGAAATCTGCACTCCGATTTTCTTCCACTGAACCACAAAAAGTCTCTATGGCGACTGAGATACGTGACACGCGTTTAATACACTCCTAAGATCAGCATTTTCAAAAGCGTCGTGTGAAGAAATAGAATAGGACGATAATAAAACACAGAAAGATGTTTTTCATCTTTTCGTGAGCAAGGGGAAGGACGATTTAAAGTCTCCTTCGTAGCCGTTATTTGGTCCCTTCACGCAAGGAGGACAGAAGGTGGTGTGTGCCGTGACAGAACAGCGGCTACCTAGGAGACTACATTCAGTATCAAAATTAGTTGACACATTATGTTTGAAGAGTCCTATCTGTCTAGAATAACACTCCTGTTTTTACCACATTCTTAATTAATGAGACCCCCCCCCCCCTCCTACCATTCAATGTTGCCTGTATTTAGTTAAAAGTTCAACATTGTTTTTTGTTTGTTTTGTTTTGCTTTGTTCTGTTTCTTTTATGGGGGGAAGGGGAGGGGGCAAGTAGGTTAACTTAAATACGGTAAAAGAGATAAAATTGTAGTAACAGGGGGTTGAAAAGATCAAATTTTGTTCCCGATTGTAGGTTGTAATAATGTAGATTGTAATAAAAAAGTCATAAAACAAGTCATAAAGTGCGGCTCGACATTTTACTTAAAGAATGACAAAGCCGTCATGAACGCATACCTGAATCATCCTTCGAAGGTAGACCTGGTTTGGTCTCAACAGGCTTACTTTCCTTTCTCTCCACCTCAACCTCGTCGTCTTCTGTCAGATCAATCACAGCTTCAACTTTCTTCTTTTCCGCACTTTCCTCTTCTTCCTCTTCACCGTAATCCCGCGGGACAAGTGTCGAGGGCCTCAAATCATATTTACCCTTAGAAGATATGGGTGACTGTTTCTCTTGTGACTTTGTGTTCACCTCTTCGAGAGAACAAGACTCCGTTTTTTCTGTGTGAGAATTGGACTCCATTTTGACTTCGTTTTCAGTGTTTATGGATGTCATGTTAACGCTCTGCTGGTGATTTGTGTCACGCTGGATCACGCTTGTCACGTTGTTTCCACCTGTGACAGGTGTAACGTTTACAGAATTTAGAGGCGTAGTTGTAGAATTTGTAGTACTCGTTTCATAAGTTCTAGTTGTTGAGAGATTGGTGATGTTGGCTGTGCTTGTATCTGTCACTTTTTTGTTACTTTCTCTTTGTCTTGTGGTTCTGCAAGAGATTAACTCAGGATTAATAAGTAATTTCTCCTCATAATATCAATACATAGTTGCGCAAAAAGGTAAGGAGAAGAAAGAAAACTATCAACTGAAGAATTTTGCTTGATCTATCAGCACATTCTGAGAACAAAACTAGTGAGAAATATATGACAGACGGTGAGGAGAAGTCATACTGAGATGCTGTTTATGAAAGTAAATTCACTGCTCTCGCATGCCAACATCATCACAATATGAATAGTTCGCCGAAAAATGTATCCATTTTGCATCATATCGAACATCAGTTCACATCCAATACGTAATAAATTTCTAAAATACCTTAGCGAAGCAAGACGCCTGTTTTCCTCGGGAGGACCTGAGCAAAGATGACAAAAGAGACACAGTCAAGTATACATCTGGCCCCGGTTGTTAAAAGAGTCGATAACTCTATCCACTGGATAAATCGCTATTGAGTACAACCTGCAGTATGTTCTGTCAACAATTATCAGCTGGATAGTGATTTATCCGTCGAATAGCATTATCCGCCCTTTGGAATAAGACTTTGTACCCTTACGACATTTTCAGGAAGATCACTCAGTTATCGTTTCTCATGATCGAACAAATACTGCTGTAACGTCACAGTTTATCAGCCAAAATTTCTTACGCTGTATTCTCGGTGTAACGAGCGGGTGCCCGTTCATGCTACACCATCCAACTGGAAAAAGATCCAATGATTCCACATCGTAGATATGTTCCACAGAGTCATTCTTGTATCCATCGAGTAACACCCACATAGTGCGTCCGACCACTTGTGAGACCGAAGCTACTGTTATGGTGCTGGGATCTGTTTGATCGACTGCTTCGAGCTTCATTCCGATATCAAACTCATGAGGTGGAACTGCCTACAGTGGATAAATAACTCAAGTTAGATTCTTCATCAAGTCAAGCTTCACCTTACGGAAAAAGATGCACGAGAAAGATGCACCTTACCAAATACTATTTCTAGCTTATAGTGATATATGTGAGATGCTTTCTCGCATGATAAACGCTAATTCTTTCCCTAAAATCAAATGCACGAGCAAAACCAATATTGTATCAATACTCAACACACCTGTTGGGTTCACAATTTTATCAGTTATTTTGTCAATCACAGTTGTTTATAAGTTAAGAGCATTACCAAAGTAAACAGAGAGTCGGCAGCTGCAGTCGAGTTTGTATGTTCAAGGTATGTCTGCCAGTTGAAGGGATGAACAAGATATCCTGCCGAGAAAATACAATTACAAAACATAAGATAAAGTGAAAAATATAAAGACGTTCACAAGTTTACACAAAGAAAACTGGGATGGAACGTTGTAAACGCACATACTAACAATTGTAAGAAAAGTTAAAGGGTGTAGGCTTCTACAGAAACTGTGGTGCTGCGTCGGTGGGGAAGAATAACCAGATCATTTGGTTTCATCAATTGAGTTGATAATATAGATTGGTCACCGGAAAGAATTTATAAGGCCGACGTTTCGAGCGTTAGTCCATCGTCACTCGCTTTGATAAAGGGCTTAGACTGAAGCGTCAGCTTTAAACACTCCTTACGATGGCCAGTCTATATTATCAACTCAGTTGATTAAACCAAACCATTACGTAAGAAAAATAATGTATTCTAGGCGTTCAGTTGGTAAAACAGAACAAAATAGTAAACGGCGCTATTGTAATGGCGGATGAAAAAAGGGAAGGAGTTTGGGTCGACCAGACCCAGCCCTCCCTCGCTTTTTTCACCTAGCCGCCACCGGCTACGGCGCTGTATACCATCGCCCGGTAAAATCCATTGAAAGCATAAAACAGCATTATCATGAATGCTGTATGTGCCCACAGACAATTCTCGACATTTCTGATCTGATCAATACAAGATGCATCAAACACAAACCAACAAACTTGATCTCAAGGGTAGGAAACATTTTTCTGAACTTGACTTTTTGCCACTCCTTCACCTTGTGCAATGTTGAAAGAACAATTTTGGACCCTGAATTTTGCCTAAATTGCAATAAATTTTCAGTGGCTCAGAAAGAACACTCAGATGGTGGTAAGACGCACCATAACTTGTAATCATGATCAAGGACACAAAATAGTTTTTTTCTCAAGAGCTCGTAAGAAGTGGTTCCAAACAACTTCCTTTCTACATTCGGAGAACAGTTCAATACCAATTTAACCCTTTGAAACATCAAATTTCTCCTTACAACGTCACCCCTGAATCACACATTAAAGTAATGACAATAAAGGTAATGATTGCCCACTAAAGAAGCTCTTGATTGTTAAACAAATTCTCCTTGTCAGCACCTAAGGAAATGTACAGACAATAGTAGGGAGAATATACAACCTGATGTTAGGGTGTAAAGGATTAAGTGAAATAACCACAAATGTTCCAATCGCAAAAATGAACATTGATATCAAATGTGCAGTGTTAAAAAATTCCATACCTGGGGGTGGGGTAAGTTGAATGTTGTTCTGAGCACACCACCCTACAGGGAAGATATTCCTAGAATTGGAGGTACACCACATGGCAGGTCGGTTGCTGTCACTGCATGTGATCATGCTGTCAATCTCCACCTGGAAGAAGAACTCGCTAGGAATTTTGGTAACTGTAGCAGCACAGATGGAAGAAGGATCACTGGGATTCACGGCTTCTAGTTTCAAACCCTTTGTAAATCCATGTGGTCTTGGCAAGCTGTCAGACTGAAGAAGAGGAACAATTCTCAAACATCACATCAAATATAAACTGATAGCCTAATTTCAATATTTTCATATTTGGTTTTTATATGATACACGTAAGCTGAATTATGCCTGCATTTTGAGCAGTTCTTTCTCATGATCTGTTGGAGGACAGATGCACAGAAGACATCACCATCAACAAAACCTTTCTTTTCGTCATGTAAAACAAACAGATTCCATGTTGCCATGGGTTTGTACAGTAACAGATCAGGAGGTAAGTACATCATGTACTACATTCTTGTTCTCACCACATTTTGATGCCATCGAGGTTTAGAATTTTCAAATTCTGCATTATGGTACCATAATGAAAAGAGATTGAGATTTCTATGCACCAACCACTTTCAGGCTGTTCAAACCATATCCTCCCTCAACATAACATCCAAGAAATTCAGGGTGAACAATCATTGCTGATGCTAAATATATGCTTTATGCATTTTGTCATCACTAGAGCAAGCTGTTCTACAGAGTAGCTCATTGAGTTGGTAGCAAAGCACTTTCAGATCAAGTGTTGTAAAAAAAAAAAACACAAAGTACAAGTAATCACAACTGCGGATGAGATTGAGAGTGTAACAGAAAGGCGTAACATAAAAACAAGCAAACTAGTTGTAGTGCCAGAAATGCAAGTGAAAAAGTCATGACTGGTTTTGGTTTTACATGTGGTTGGCTGAAAGAGTGACCCACAATTTCTTGACCAATCACAGATTGCAGTACAGCAAAGCCAACACAATCGCATATCACTTGTGAGACTCAACTCAAATTCCTCTACTATGATCTCTATTGGGAAGATGGTAAACAGTGTACAGTGCACAGCGTACAGTGTACAGTGTACAGTGTACAGTGTACAGTGTACAGTGTACAGTGTACAGTGTACAGCCTACAGTGTACCTTGTTTAGTGCCTCGTTGAGTGACATGTCATTTGATGTCATATTACAAATACCAAGAAGCCTTCCTCTGATTTGTGCCCAGTCTTTTGATGGATACCTTGTCTTTAGATCTTCAATGGAATGAAAAAAAATCAATTACTGAATCAAATCCATAAAAGGGATCCATTGAAAAATCAATCCTAATCAATCCTATAAACATAATCATTTATTAATAAATTAAATTGAAATGCTCATAAAACAAATCCCTAATATACCCAGTACATGTTTGTTAACAAGACCCCAGTTTAAGAAACAGTAGAATGGGGTAATGAGTATTCTGCTTTCAAATAAAAGAGAAATTTTTCAAACTTTAACCAGACACTCTTGTAGTCTGACTACGTGCACTTTTGTGCATGCATTTGATAAATTCAGGCTGATCGATCGCATGTAATTTACATACATCTTAAAGTCAATTGAGAGTCTTGTACTTGTATGTTTCACACACAATCTACAGTAAATGGTGCTCACATGTAAAACACGGGAATCATACTTGACTGATGCACAAGCTGCAGTTCATATAAGAAATACTGTGGCATCTTGGCCTCATACTCTTCAGCACTGGTTGAAAAACAGTAAGAGAGTTGGCATTTTCAGGCAGGCACATGCACAGTACTTACCAGGAGGAATGTTGAGTCTCAACTTCTTTTTCTTCCCCCAACCAAGTTGGTGAACAGTGTCTGACAGGAAATAAACCCAAACATCATTGGCTTCATCTTCCGATCCTTCTAGTCGTAATCTTAGCCTCAAACCATAGGAATCTACCACTGATGCAACCCAGTAACTGAGTGGATCATTCTTGTACAACACCTCTAACTTCAATCCTGGCTTCAGCTGATTTTCTTCATCTGGATTTGATCTCTGAAAACACACCCAGGCACATCTGTAACTGTTGCAGAAACTTTTTTATTTCCAAGAACAAATTACAGTAGTAATTCTCCCTACTGTCTGCTGTACAATTCTAAGATGTAGGTTTAGAGAATTTAGTATTGAATCAACTAATAATTCCCTGATTGATTAAGGGGATTCTAAGTTAATATTTTTTATTCTCATCACTTGTTTGCTTGAAATTGTATTGATATTGTAAGGAGAAATTCTCTCTTGATCACTCATGGGAGTTAAATGGTTAACAGGTACAATTAGCCAATGATAAATTCTCTCTTGATCACTCATGGGAGTTAAATGGTTAACAGGTACAATTAGCCAATGATAAATTCAAAATGGTTTGAAAAAAATCTAATTAGTATCTTCTACTCTGTTTAACTTAACAAAACATCAGAAAATAGAATGGCTTACATAGTGCTCATCTTCATAATGTTGCCCCAAATTCAATTTTAACAATCAAAAATTAAAAACATGAGCTACATGTACCACTGAACATTTAAGGGCTAAGTGCAAAAAATGGTGACATTTCAGCAACATGACTGAAGATAAAAATAATTTGTGAGGCATGATCAATTTCATAATGAAAAACCTGGCACACAATGAAGTCCAAGATGCCCAGCAATTTAGTTGGTTACCTACCCTGTGGAACAAATGAGCTGGTGCACAGACAGCCCCTTCCAGATCTTGCTTTAGAAACTTGGCCCAGTTTGACTCCTTATGCCTGATGGCTGTATAATAATATTTATACATTAACAATGCCCTTTTGAAATCATTATAACAGTTAATAATGTTTAATATATTTTTAGGAACAGAAGTTCAAGTTTTTGCATTCCAAATTGTGAACATTGTAACTGAAGATTGATTGGTTACAACCAGAATTTAAATGCTAGTCCCCAGTAGGAGAAAAACTTGTCTCATTTTTTTTCCTTCTGTGCTTTTTTTGCACTCATGACAGAACCATCTCGTCTATTAACCCCTCAATCCCAAGATCTCAATTATAGTAATTCTCCTTAATATCTGCCATACAATTCTTCTAGTGTCAGTCAGGAGAATTTGGCATTGGATCAACTAACTGAATCAACTACCTTACATTATATATTTCTTTATTCTCATCACTTGTCTGCTTGATATTGTATTAAGGAGAAATTTTGTCTTGGTTGCTCCTGAGAATGAAATGGTTATTGAGTTCTCAAGGTGGGAAAGATTATAATGCACATTGAAATTCCCATTAATTTGTTCAATCTGCAGCAACAACAGAAAACTTTTTTCATATTGTTAAAATTGCTTCCAAATGAGTTTACTTTAATCAATAACAGGAAACATAGTAAGCTCTGATGCCCACATGAGTCAGAATTGAATGTAGACATCACTGAACAATGTACACTGTGAACATTTCCGATGTGTTATTTCATATACCTGCAGGAGGGATAAGTATGTGATTATTTCTTGCACACCAGCCAACAGGTTGAAGATCATCAGATGCTGCATCACACCAGAAGTCTCCACTGCGATCATCATCGTAGCCATCATACCGTAACAGAAGCAGTGGCCCAGATGCCATGACAACTGTAGCTACCCAGTAGGTATCAGCCTCTAATGATGTACGATCCATGGATTCCAACTTCATACCAGGAACAAACCCTTGAACTTTTGTGTCTTGTACCTGGAGCAAAATAAATGTAAATACATGTCAAGGAAAAAAGTTAACTTCCACTTTTTTTCTCCACAGGTAGCTAAGTGATCACAAAGGTACCAAGATAGGAGAATTCTCCTGCATTTATACAGAATTTTCTGAATAAATTCTCATGAAGTGAGTTATATTCTATTCAGACATAAAGAGTATGCTCCTTTGACTAAATAATATTCCCTTGCTGGTATATTACTCCAAGAAAACCCTGTAACAGTGGAGACAAAGAGGGTTTTCAACCCTACAGGAAGCACACTCAGACCTATCACATTCCTTCTTTTGGGTGGATATCAGGCTTATCTATTCTTCATTTAACCCTTTAACTCCCATGAGTGACCAAGAGAGAAATTCTCCTTAGAATGTCAATGCAATATCAAGCGGATAAGTGATGAGAATAAAGAAAAATAGCCATAAGGGGATTTTTAGTTGACCCAATACCAAATTCTCCAAAGGAACATCATATGAGTTGTATGGCAGATGGTAAGGAGAATTACTGACGAGATCTTGAGAGTAATAGAGTTAATAGGTTGTGTCTAGTACATGCAGTGAAAATGAAAAAGCATTTACAATTACTTGTACATCTACATGTATTAATGCTTACATGTTTAAATGTTTCCTTAGGAACAGCCTTAGCATGATACTTTTTTAAATATTCTTCCCAGGAAAAGAGCTCTTCATCTTCTTCATCCGACCCTGTAATAAAGAATAACATACATATCACTGTTATGACAGTATGACCTTCGCCCTTTACACCCTGACATCAGTATCTATATGCTCCACCCTGTTCTTCATACATTTCCTGCAGAGCCAGAAAGGAGAATTAATTTAACAAAAGCTTCTTTTAATGGCGATCATTTCTTTAATTCTCATGACCTTCCTTTTTTGATTCACAAGTGAAACTGCAAGAAGAAATTAGAAGCTAGTCACTCCAAGGTTCAACAGGTAAATGAATCCACCCAAAATTCACAATGAATAGTAAAGTTGTGCACAACTACAGCAGTTCTCTAAGCTGGATTTTTTTGGTTGCAAAGCCAGCAGCCAAACTGTGTTTCACAGTTCCCTATGAAGCTTTCACATTCTAGATACAACTTGTATAAGTGGACCACATACATGTATAATGGATTAACTGGGTACAAGGTTTTCCCCCTTTTGGTGCTAGTTTAAATTTTCAAAGCTCTCTAATATCTCACAATTTATAATTCAAAATGACATTTTTCAGAAGGTCCAGTCATTTCTGATGATGATGATGATGATGATGATGATGATGATGATG
This sequence comes from Pocillopora damicornis, assembly GCF_964200805.1. NCBI lineage: Eukaryota > Metazoa > Cnidaria > Anthozoa > Scleractinia > Pocilloporidae > Pocillopora > Pocillopora damicornis. Next base: position 5,611,099 of record NC_142674.1, on the reverse strand, counting down.
ATGATGATGATGATGATGTAGCATTTATTTACATGTGGAGCACTATCCATGCTTACAGCACCACTCAAAAGTAAGTTGACAGTCTTGACTTGAAACTTGATCCTCTATCCTTGAAACTATCAAGAGTCGTTGCCCAAAGCTCAAGTATCGAGAATCAAGGATCAAGAGGCTCAGAGAACTTTTCAAGGATCTTGAGTGCATTTTTGAGGAAACTATTTATTTCAAGCAGGCAAAACAATAGGCAAAGATCAAACACTTGACACCCAGCTTCATGACACAAAAACTGCCTGCATGTATGCAAATATTTTCATTCTAAAGAGGACTTGCTGTATGCTCCAACATGCTTTACAACACCTTGAAGGGGGACTTTGACCAGGCTAAGTTGAGCAGCTTACAATTATGCTGCTGCCCCCACTTTTACGAACAACGACAGACCACAACACCAAGAACTAGGTTTCCTACTCTCTGGGAGATGTGAGTGGGTTCCTTAACTTCCCTTACTAACCAGTACAGAGAGAATAAGGGAGAGAGGGACCTACATGTACTGTATACATCATTGTCCTCATCCAAAAATACTAGAACATGAAACCATTTTCAGATGTAAAAGCAAAGGCAGCAATTTCTCCACAGTTACACTGTATTTCAAGACCTTGAGTGTTGCACCAGTCTGGGATTGATCCCTTAACCCTTGAAGTCCTACTAGTGATCTAGAAAGAATTTCTCCTTACACTATCAGTACAATATCAAGCAGACAGGTAATGAGAATGAAGAGAAATACCAATCAGGGGATTATTAGTTGATCCAATTCCAAATTCTCCAAATTAACATCATATGAACTGTAAGGCAGACAGTAAGGAGAATTACTGATAAAATATTGGGAGTTAAAGGGTTAACCTCCCCCAACAGTCTGGCACTCTACAACATGAGCTACCAGGCAGCTAAAATGACAACATAACCCTTGACCTTACCTGATCCATTTTTTAATGATTTCTTTGCATTCCTAGCAACATCCTCTATACTTTTCTTTCGTTTGCGAGTCGCAAGATCTCTGTCCATCATTACTTCATCCTAAATCTTCTGCTCTACAATGCCATGATCACTGCCTGTTGTGCATGTAATGACCTGGAACAATAAATAGAGTCAGACCTGTAAATCAAGTGAGGCCAGGTATGCTACGATAATTTAGTTTTCCAAGCTTTTGCCAATCTACGGCATCATCAGGGAATGTAGATGGATGATAGGGGTTAAACAGGGTCAAGAATTAATGAAATATTCCTGTCCATCAGAAGTTTTGAATACTATAATTATAAATCAGAGATTCAACACAGTCACAATTTAGTGTCAAAACATGCTAGGATATTTGTCCACTGCAAGAAGCAAACAGTTTTCCTATAGTGAAACTCAAAGAAAAGTGTTAGCATTAGCATATTTCACACCAAATAGTGGCTACTGTGTTTATAATCTGTCAAATACATTTTTTTTTAAGAGCATACAGTACAAAATGTTCAAAATACCTTACCCTATAAAAGAAATGTTGACTTTTCTGGGTGACCATAATTATAAAAAACAATTTTATTTCTTTTCTGAATCAACACCAAAACTTTCTACTAATTTGAAACCACTCCTAATGAAAGACAATTGGTGCATTAGATGCCAGGATTGGAAATTGGAAAAGATCACTGCAGGAATATCACCAGTAATAATCAAAAAAAATATTTTTGCTTGTGCCCAATTGTTCAAAATGCATCACATGACTGAATATCCCCCAACTAAAACTGGAGATATCCAAGGATATACCCCATGTCATACTCCCCAATTTTGAAACCTTGCGTCTAATACAGAAAACTCTGCATTTCACTTTCATTCAAGATGAGAAAGCATTGTGAGGTTGTTACAGAAGAAGGAACATATTAATTTATTCATAATCATACTAGAGAACAACGAAAAGTAACTATCAGACACCATAAGCCGTTAGCTGTTCGCTAACATTTTTTCCTGCACCTTTGAAGGATAATAACCACAACAACCTTCATTTGGTGCAAAAATATACTTGTACATTTGTTCTTGGAAATTATCTATTCCTCAAAGCTCACAGTTTTCCTTGAGCTTCACTCTTGGAAAACAGTTCACATCTTGGAACAGAAAATGTCCCCGGGAAAATATCCGTACACATTTTTGCCCTAAGTAGAGGCTATTGTTTACATACTCCATAGTGGTATTGTACAACTCTGACTGGGGAATACTCTGTTAAATTGCGTTTCTAAACCAATTGCATTCATGCCGGAATATCTGATGTGCTACAATGTATGGATAGTTTAATCTATGTTTAATAAGACTTTTTTTCCAGAATGCAGTCAAAAGAACACAGATAATAGGCTATACAGTGAAGCATGTTCATACGCTGTAGCAAGAAAGAATTTAATTAAAATCACATGCACATTAAAGCTAACAGTTAAATTGGCTATGAATGAAAAGAAATTGTTTTAATCATAAAAATGTTACCAAAACAAATTACATAACCTGTACTTGCTAGTAAGAAAAATCAAAGAAGTACATAAACCCACCAGAATCAATACCTACTTGCGTTAAGGATACCCACTCTGGAACAACAAATCAAAATCTTTGTCTTAATCAACAGAAGATGAGAACTGTCATTGGAAACCGCTTGTAGTTACAACTTAATTTGACAATGTGAGGCAACATTGAGTAATTCTGGTGAAAATCAGATACTCAATTTGATTTCCCGCTACAGTGATTGTGACCAATAACATATGTTTCCTATTTTTTTAAACCGAACGCGCCATATTACAGACAGCAAATCGACGCGACGCGACGCGATTAATTCATTGCGTTGAGCAAAATTGAAAGTACAAGAGTCAAATCGACCGCAGTATTTCGGATCAGCATAAATTACCGGTATACAATATGCATTAGACCCCTGGTTTACGATTTTAAGAATCTAAGTTTACATAGATCGTTTGTAGCGTGAATTTCAACAACAGTTTTACGCATGCATGTGAGCTAGCTCCAAAATCGTTGGAAAACTGCTGGAAAATCACGTCTCTAATAAAAACATTTGCCTCGATCGTTGAGAAAAGAAATTTCTGATTTCACGAATCATCTCTGCAATATTTAAGCGAGGGTTAAGTTTGTTGCCTGTAAAACTTACCGCGGGAGACGGGATTATTCACGACTTTTCCAGCTTAATCAAGGATGCACTTAGTGCTCAAACAACCTCAGATGTCTTATACAGACCTGGCTGCTCAGCCTAGATAAATATTGCGTGGTTACACGGTTCATTGATTCGTCGCTATTCCCAGTCTCTGCTCGTGAGAATTTTTCAGGTTTATCCGGATGATGTCTAATGGTCTCAAGAACCTTTCTGATTAACAGATGCACGTGTTCCAAACAAGGTTATTCCCCCTTTTCGGTCGATAAGTTAATCCGACAGCTTCTAACACAAAACTGAATAAAAGGGCAATAATATTTCAGTAACACTTTTCTCTTGGATATGAAGATATACTCTAGCTTCCAGTCGGTGAAAATAGAAGTGTTAAGACTTTCAAAACTTCCTCATTAATAATCGCCGAGTTAAAATTTTAGGCCGATACAATATATAGATTTACCCAAGCCTAACAGTGGAGCTCTTGATACTTTATTTTCCAGCCCTTCGCAATAATAAAAACTGGATGGGGGATGGGGCGAGCGGGAGGGGGGGGGGGTGAGGGGGGAGGGGGGCCACCAGAATTAACGGGGTCTGGAACCGTGGGACGATGTTTTCACAATTTGCAAAGCGATCAACACGCATACAAGTCGGCGGTGTTTTCAAGCAGCTGAGAACCTTCGTTATTGTTTCAAATGTTTTGAGCAAATTTTCGAAGATGAAACAGATGGGATAGGGTTTCGAAATAAGGCCTTCACTACTATTCGCCTACATAGGTGTAGATTTTAAAATGTGGCACCAGACCCTAAAATGTTCCTGGAACTTTCGAGAGGCAGATGAAAAAAACACATAAGAGTTCAGGGTGATAGACCGAGATCTGAAAATTATTCCCGTACGGGCCGAAAATTAAAATCTCATGTGACATACTTTAATTTTGTCCGTGTTCTAATCTGTATCAAGAGAGGAAACAGTTTATCCACCAATTTATCCACTTGGCTGTAATTATTACCTACACCACAATTGTACCAGTTTACCACAGCAATAGACCCCGAGTAGTTTACCTTTCTTTTGAAAGAGATAAGTGCAGACGAGCAGACGCATTTCAGAGACAATTGTCCCAAAAGCGACTTAATTTTACTTACTCAAGAAAAAAAAGAACAAGACGTCCGCAATTTGTGATCATTTTAATAACCGACATGTTCTCTAAAAATTTACAATTGACGATCGTGGAAACATTACGACCAATTTACAAATAAACTCTTTCATAACTCAATTTAACAACACTCTTTAAAAGTTAATTAATAGGAATAGAAAACAGGTTCAGAAGAAAAATGCTGGTATCTCCTGTGATGTAGATCACCTGTTGGTAAAAAAAAAAATTCGTTGACAAAGACAAGTCGTAAAAATCTTGAAATTGCTGCGTATCACGGTTCTAGACGTCTGTTTATAAAACCAAGGCTATCAATAGCTCGACAATTCCGAGGAATTTTCGACTGATTCCTCCTTATGTAAAAGATACATTATAACACCATAGCGCAAACAGTTGTGCTCTGCTAATTACTAGTGCCTTGGCTGCATAAGGTTTTGTACGACTAAAACCAGAAAAGAGCTTAGCTTGTTGCAGTCACGGTCTTAATTTTGAAGGGAGAGTCTTTTTTTTCTGCTTCTCGTGGGAGTTGAATGATAACGCAACGAAGAATTATTTAACGATGAACATTCAAATAAGTATTTATACAAACCTGCTGGGTACGGTTCAGCACTTTGCATGGTGATCAAGGATTCAAAGTTTCTGATGGACTAGTACCATATGCGTGAGACTGCTCCGCTACGTAAGGTACTTGATGAGATAAGATGAGAAACTCTACGTAAGTGTCAAGTCTAATAGTACTCAATTGCGAAACCACTAATTGTGGCCACACTGAGATTATCACCTAAATTCCTAAGATTATGAATACTCCACACACAGATTAGCAATTTAATTTCTCTAAGTGTAATTTTATTTGCTCAAGTAGTTTTCTTCCATAAATTACTTAGCCCTACAGAGAGGCTATTTTTCTGATAGACTTTCTTATAGAGGGTAGGAAAGAGAAAGTTTCTTATCAACGAACGTTCTTGGTATCTTGTAGAAAATCTCTTTCGTTTTTAAATTTCAAGTAACAATTTTTTTTCTTTCCCCTTTGTATTCTTTTTGTATTCACGCGCGGCGCACGTGATTTCACAAATTAGCCAATCATGTTAATGAACTCTTACCTTGAAATTGGAAAACTGATGTGAACATTTTTCGCGTACTTTTAATTTGTTTTTGTGGATTTTCAGTTTGTTGTTTTTGAGCTCTCGTTCGCGCAAATTTGTTTCCTCTTTGTTTGGAATTTTAAGAAATTTCGGAGTTTTTATTTCAGGCAAATGTTGTGGTTCATTTAACAAGTTTAATACATATTTTCTACGGAGTTTAGACTCTAGCCTCTTTTTCCGTAGACGGATTTTTTACATATCTAATGGCTGGGCGTTAAGAGGAACTATAATGCAAATTACAAACCTGTTGGGTATGGTGATAGCTGTTGAACTTGCATCGGGCCAGATCCAATGTAGTTATGAGGAAACGGATTCTGTTCCGCAGGTATCCAAAATCCATGTTCCATGTCAGGCACGTTGTTTTTTTCCCATGTGTTTGGTCCAACGTTCATCGTTAAAGGAGTTTGCCAGGTGTTGGAAGAAGAGGGCAGTGGAAAGGGTGCTACTCCTGGCATAGGCCCCATAGGATTAACAGCACTTGGATTCTGTACTGCAGAAATGCCCATCGGTGGGGGAGTTGGCCAATTGTTGGGAAGAAAAGGCCTTGGCCATGGTGCTACTCCTGGAAACGGCCCCACAGGGTTACTAGGATGTTGATTCTGTCTCGTAACGACATTGTTTCCTTGGTCTGTGTAAGCCTTGTTCGTGTTTTGCCATGCGTTGGGCATAATGTTAATTGGTGGGTGAATTGGACGAGAGTGAGAGGCAGGAAACCGTACCCTTGGTGTTTCCATCCTGCAGTGTCTCCCTATAAAAGAGAATACAATATCTCTGTTTATTACATAATGGCAACGTATCACGTATGCGTCGCTCTTCTTTGTATTTAGCTGCTTTCCATCTCCTCGCGTTGAATCGTGTTTTAATGACTTTTGTTGAGGGGTATGCATAGACATGTGCTGTATTGCCATACCCTCGTATTCCGCTGTGCTATAACTGTAGTAAATTACGACCTGATGCAGCACTGTCCTTGGTAGCTTTGTTGACTTTCTGGCGTTGTTTTTAAAAGATTTCACCGTGCCTGGTCGAGACTTATTTGTTATGTTGCATTCAATATACGCAGTCCACTACACTGCGTTTTGGCCTAGCAGCTCTGTGTTGGGTTGAATGAGCAAGTTGCATTAAGCTGCATTAACCACAGTAAAACCTTATATTGTAATGAAGCGAGAAAAGCCAAGTAATAACAGTTTCATTGCATTAATTCGCACGCCGCTGACTTAGGTTGAATACTGACAGCTGCGTTGTGTCCCTCCCATCTAAGCTGGGTGGTGTTTTCTTCCATTCCTCTGCATCGTACTGCGCTTGACATTTCTCCGTTGCGTTGGATCACCAAGTTTCATTAAACTGCATCTTACTCTAGACTTTTTATTTCATTCTATGGATACTTAAGAAGCCATATACACAATAAGAATCACTAAAACGTTAGTGCGTATGACCTTAAGCTGCTTTGCTTAGTCTGTGCTCTTTCTTCGTCTGTGCCACTCACCTGGTGGACTGGGACGAATCCTTGGCAGAAGATAGCTTGGTTTGGGATGGCTCCATGGAGGTGCCTCCACTCCAAGCATCTGTGGAGGACCGCATGAACGCATCCGCCGCCGCTCTTGGGCTGTTGGCTTGTCGTAACTTCTACCCATCGATGCCTTTGTCTTGGGTTGCACCTCTTTATTCGGATAAACATTCTGTAGATAAATATATAATGCCACGGGAAGCTTGTTAGGGTATTTTTCTAAGTCAATCACATCTGGAAATTAAATTTTCAAAGGTATTTTGAAACTTCTTTTATGAAGACTGCTTTAATATCAATTGCGATTTGAAAAGATTTTACGCTCTGGGTAGAGATTGTGAAGATAACGATATTCGTTTTCTTTAATTAGTTAAAGTAATGACCTGCTCCAAGAAAAGAGAAGGTTCATTTCAAAAGATTCACACAATCTGCTGAAAATAAACTTCCAGACCTTAGTTGCCGGTCGAAATTCTCTTGCTAGAGGGTTCAATGTGCTCTTGTTGACGCCACTGTGAAAGTAAACAAAACGAAGAGTATGTTAAGTTCAATCGTGACTTTGTAATCTAGTATTTTGAAAGACAGAACTATTCTCGACACCCTTCTCCGCTGTACTCTTACCCTCCAACCTAAAATTCAATCACCGTCTAACATCTCCGTTAATTTTTCAGAAAATTATCTGGGTATGGATTATTTCCCATCGAGCATTTGCAGGTTCTACTCCTTGACCAGACCATGCACCTACACAGTATAATTAATGACAATTTCGGCCATGAAATCTCTTACCTTTCAGAACTGATGTGCGCAATATTTTCACCATGGCTGTCATGCTGGGAAACACCAGAGTTCTGCGTCAAAATTTGTAAAAACATTAAATGGCTATGACTAAGTTATATGATCCTAAGTTGTTGTTTTTTTTTCATTATTCTGTCAAATCTCACATATTTGATTGTTTACTAACTTTTGCAAAGCAAAAATTTATTGCCAACATTAATGCGTTCCCTGTGGATTGTTCTGTCGCAAAAGATCTGTCTCTCGACAAATTATCGATTACTTTAGAACAAAATGGATGCTCTTAATCTACCTTTCTAGAAAAGCATAAGAGTATAAAACACAGTGTGGTCCTCTACTTAAGAACAGAAAGGAGCCTTAATCTACCCTTTAATAAAAGTGGGATAATGTTAAACTTGATGTTACCTACTTTTGTATCCAGGCTCGACTCAGGTTCACAGTCACCGTTGTTCACTTTTTCCACACCAGCACATTCTGGAAGTGGCACTCGTTCAACCTTCTCTTTGCTGCGCTCTGCATCCTTCTCGTTCCCTTTTTCGAGGCCATGCACCTGAACCACCTGTGTGGGACGCAAAACCAAACGTGTCACGGTGATCTGTCTCACACCAACCAATGTCTTCCAATTTAAATTATGGATCTTCTACTAAAGAACAGAAAGGAGACTTAATCTACTCTTTTATAAAAGTGGGATAATGTTAAACTTGATGTTACCTACTTTTGTATCCAGGCTCGACTTAGGTTCACAGTCACCGTTGTTCACTTTTTCCACACCAGCGCATTCTGGAAGTGGCACTCGTTCAACCTTCTCTTTGCTGCGCTCTGCATCCTTCTCGTTCCCTTTTTCGAGATCATGCACCTGAACCACCTGTGTGGGACGCAAAAACAAACGTGTAAAGGTGATCTGTCTCACACCAACCAATGTCTTCCAATTTAAATTATGGATCCTCTACTTAAGAACAGAAAGGAGACTTAATCTACTATTTTATAAAAGTGGGATAATGTTAAACTTAATGTTACCTCTTTTGTATCCCGGGTCGACTCAGGTTCACCGTAACCGTTGTTCACTTTTTCCAAACCAGTGCATTCTGGCAACGGTACTCGTTCAACTTTCTCTTTGCTGCGCTCTGCATCCTTCTCGTTCCCTTTTTCGAGGTCATGCACCTGAACCACCTGTGTGGGACGCGAAAACAAACGTGTCACAGTGCTCTGTCTTACATCAAACATTGTCTTCCAATTTGAATTATGGATCCTCTACTTAAGAACAGAAAGGAGACTTAATCTACTCTTTTATAAAAGTGGGATAATGTTAAACTTAATGTTACCTCTTTTGTATCCCGGGTCGACTCAGGTTCACAGTAACCGTTGTTCACTTTTTCCAAACCAGTGCATTCTGGCAACGGTACTCGTTCAACCTTCTCTTTGCTGCGCTCTGTATCCTTCTCGTTCCCTTTTTCGAGGTCATGCACCTGAACCACCTGTGTGGGACGTAATAACAAACGTTTTATAGTGATCTGTCTCACACCAGACATTGTCTTCCAATTTGAATTATGAACTCCCTACTTAAGAACAAAAAGGAGACTTAATCTACCCTTTTATAAAAGTGGGATAATGTTAAACTTGATGTTACCTCTTTTGTATTCCGATTATATATTGTGTGGGACGTGGAAACAAACGTTTTAGAGTGATCTGTCTCACAAAAAACATTGTCTTCCAATTTGAATTATAGATCCTCTACTTAAGAACAGAAAGGAGACTTAATCTACTCTTTTATAAAAGTGGGATAATGTTAAACTTAATTTTACCTCTTCTGTATCCCGGGTCGACTCAGGTTCACAGTCACCGTTGTTCACTTTTTCCACACCAGCACATTCTGGGAAGGGTACTCGTTCAGCCTTCTCTTTGCTGCGCTCTGCATCCTTCTCGTTCCCTTTTTCGAGGTCATGCACCTGAACCACCTGTGTGGGACGCAAAAATAAACGTGTCACGGTGATCTGTCTCACACCAACCAATGCCTTCCAATTTAAATTATGGATCCTCTACTTAAGAACAGAAAGGAGACTTAATCTACTCTTTTATAAAAGTGGGATAATGTTAAACTTGATGTTACCTCTTTTGTATTCCGACTCGACTCAGGTCCACAATCACCGTAATTAGAACCACAGTCATTAACTTTTTCCACACCAGCGCGTTCTGAGAATGGTACTCGTTCAGCCTTCTCTTTGCTGCGCTCTGCATCCTTCTCGTTCCCTTTTTCCAGGTCATGCACCTGAACCACTTGTGTGGGACGTAGTAACAAACGTTTTATAGTGATCTGTCTCACACCAGACATTGTCTTCCAATTTGAATTATGAACTCCCTAATTAAGAACGGAAAGGAGACTTAATCTACCCTTTAATAAAAGTGGGATAATGTTAAACTTGATGTTACCTCTTTTGTATTCCGACTCGACTCAGGTTCACAATCATCGTAATTAGAACCACAGTCATTAATTTTTTCCACACCAGCGCGTTCTGAGAATGGCACTCGTTCAGCTTTCTCTTTGCTACGCTCTGCATCTTTCTTGTTCCCTCTTTCGGTATCTTGCACCTGAACCACCTGTGTGAAACGTGGAAACAAACGTGTCATAGTGATTTTTCCCATTACAAAATTGTCTTCCAATTTGAATAATAGATCCCTTACTTCATAACGAGATGGAGGCTCAATTTACCCTTTTAGAAAGAAGGAAAATGTTACACTTGATAATACCTCTTTCCTGTCATCTATATCCCGGTTCAACTTAGGTTTACTGTTATTAAAGTTTTCCACCCGAGCGCATTCGCGGTATGGCGCTCGTTCAGCCATCTTTTTGCTGCACCCTACATCTTTCTCGTTCCCTCTTTCGGGCTCATGCCCCTGGACCACCTGTGTGAAACGTGGAAACAAACGTGTTGTAGTGATGCTTACCATAACAAACATCGTCTACCAATCTAGACATAGATCCTTACTTAAGAACGGAATAGAAGATTCATTTAATTTTTCAGAAAAGTAGGAAAACATTAAACTTAATAACACCTCTTTCCTGTCAACTTTATCCTGGCTCAACTCAGGATTACAGCCACTGTTATTTTCCTGGATCGATCGTTCGCCCCACTTGTCAGACTAATTGACTCTGACATTATACCACACTGAAAGTCTGTACTTGGCTTCAATTTCTAAGTATTCTTGTAAAGAGTACTAGTGTTGTGCACTTAATTTGATTTTTCATGTAATGTGAAGAAAAAAGGGAGTTTAAGTGACTCTCGCACTGCTAAATTCAATGGTGATTTTTGTGCGCCTTTTCGAAAACTCTGATAACACTAAATTGAGATATACCTTTTCTACTCCGTCGCTTGAAGTATCCGTGTCATCTCCTCCCATGAAACCCTTCATGATTTCACCGACGGCGAATAACGCCTGCCACAGTGTGACAAAAGGCATAGTCGCAAATACTGATATAGGTTGAGAAAGGTTTGAATATGTCTTTGTTAGTTGACGTCACAGAGGTAATTGATGTTGCGCGTGCGGTTTTCTAATCGTTAATCAGTGAAATTAGCTGACGTTTCGGTACTAAAACTGTTACTGGGGTCATTAAAAAAAAATTAAACGATGACTCCAACTTCAGTCTGTATGATGCGACTCTTATTAAGCGATCACTACTCAAATCCCTTACTTCTGTAAATGTACAGTAAATTAACTCTCAGCAAACGGACACCTTTATCAAGTGGATGTCGTCATCCTTTAAACTTCCTGAGTATCTTATATTATTTTTGTTACGCAAACGGTCACCTTGTTAAATTCAAATTGCATTAGTTTATGTAGAGTGCGTTGTGAAGAATTGAGAACTACTTTAGCTTGCACCTTTGTGAAGAATGTGCTGTGAAGAACTGAGAACTACTATTGCCTGCACCATTGTGTAGAGTGCGCTGTGAAGAATTAAGAACCTCTATTGCCTGCACCATTGTGTAGAGTGCGCTGTGAAGAGTTAAGAACCTCTATTGCCTGCACCGTTGTGTAGAGTTCCCTGTGAAGAATTAAGAACCTCTATTGCCTGCACCATTGTGTAGAGTGCGCTGTGAAGAGTTAAGAACCTCTATTGCCTGCACCGTTGTGTAGAGTTCCCTGTGAAGAAATAAGAACCTCTATTGCCTGCACCATTGTGTAGAGTGCGCTATGAAGAACTAAGAACTGAAAGCATCGAGGGGATACATCTATAAGTAGAACAAACTTTAGCTTTGTAGAGCTCTGATTTGCGTTATTCATACGCATACGGAGAAGAAGGACTTCCAAGTAATATTTTTCATGGCATTACTTTCACATTTATCTCGTAGGGACTTCATATTTTAGTAGACAAACATAAGTTACAAGTTGATTTCCAATGTTTTTTAAAACTCGCCTGAATATATATCTCATATATTTTCATACCACAGCGTAAACATGTTTTAAATCTGTTTTGTTAAACACGGTTTAAAATTGTTTTCTTCATAGAAGCCGCTTAACCTTTTTTTGGCGACTTCAAATTTGCGTGTTTTGCTGAAGTTAATGGCATGTTAGTCCAGTCTACATGCAGGTTAAAGTTAATCATCCCAAAAAAATCAACTCGTTCACAAAAGCAAAATAAAAGATTTGCAACAATGGTGATTTCTCTTTCCATTTCGGATTTTTCTTCCGAAGATAAGTAAATAGCAAACCCTGCTACAGTAAAACTTTTGTCCTCTCTGTAAAGCCCTTCTCTCCGCTGAGCAGTTCCCTTTAATTTGAACAGTTTTATTGACTCGTATCAAGAAAAGCGGATTAACCTTGATGACAACAGGCTTTATTGTACAACCTTGAAAAATCCTACACGGTCATTTTGGAATAATGGCGACAACAGCTTCAAAATACGCGTAAGACTTTCAAAAATTCCCATTACCGCACGATCGCAATGATTCAAACGGTCGGCAATGCTAATATTGAATGAATTTTCCTTACATGGATAAAAATAGCTACGGTGGGATGGGTGGCAGGGTTTTTTTTCATCAAGTTTGCCTTTTTTTCTTAATTCCTTACAGCAAAAAGTGCCCTTCTATAGTCCTGGCGTTTTTTCAGTGACACTTTTTTCGGACTTCAGACGTTGTAGTCCGCTTTCTGATGCTGTCATCGATTTCGTCTCGTATACGAAGATTTTGTTTAAATTCGCACAGTGATCTCGGGTTCCGGACATTCTACACGTTATCCTGAACTTTATTTAAGTAAAATGTTGCGCAAACCAGCAATGATATGACATAATGACATTAAGCAGAAAAAACGATCTTAGACTTTATTTCCTCAAAGTAAAGAAAAAAACGGATCAATATGGGCTGGACCTCTAGGGAAAAGACCTCAAAATCTCCGTCTAGTTTTAAAACAATTATCTTATGCTTCGGAAGGTTTCGTCTAGGCTTTTTCTGTTTTCGGACCCAAGCCTCCGCGCTTCTGGACGCTGTGGTCCAATTTCTGACTTATCGTTCATTATTGGACACTTCCGTCCAGTTTCCAACGCTTGACCAAGTGATCATTAGCATATCTTCTTGGAAGGGGGGGGGGGGGAGGGGGTGAAGGAAGGGGCGGTTCAAGGAGGAGAAGGGAGCATTTTAACTGATTAGCATGGCATGTGTCACAGAGGTATTGTAGGTTTTCCATTTTGTGTTTGACTGCCCGTCCTTGTCAGTGTGCTGCAAATAACGCAAACCCGCGTTTAGCTTTTGATTAATCGATCTTGAAACTTTATATTGCTCTGTAGAGTTGTGACCGAATTATTTAAATTCAGAGGTTCAGTGGTGCACTTAACACGTCAAAACATTTGACTTTTTGTCATCCAAGCTCATACAGAGTCCGCTATGAATGCCCCTCGGGTGTTCCTGGTAACTGGAGATGATTGCCTCTGTGGTCATATTCGTGTATTTTCTCTATTGTCGCTCGGGGTGGTGGTAAGTCCTGCACTCTGTGGTGCTGACGATCACCGTACCTCGAATGCGCTTGACGGTGACCATAAAGGGACTGGGGACCATTCCTTCCCTCGCGCAAGTCTTCGAGCCACGTGCGCTCACCAGTTGTTTTATTGAAAAGGTAAACTTTCCCAGTCACTGTGGAAAAAAAGTTTAGAAAAGAAAAATTAATTAGAAAGACAAACGCCTTGACGAAACTACGTTTCAAAAAGTACGAGGGGAACGGGAATTGAAAGCGTTGATCTTATTAAATAATTACCTCCAAGTACTCGTTTAACATTCTCCTTCAACATTGAGAAAACCTGGCAGTAATAAGTAGTTTGCACAACTCCGTATTGGCATTTTTATTGGTATCATACATTGAACATCTTTTTCAACCATAATGAATAATACCGTTTTTATTAAGGCTTTACAAATACCTGGATCCACAGCTCTTCCATCGAATCGCCTTCCATTGTCAGCAACCTGTACAAAGAAGATATTCACAAAGAATTACGGTGATTAAATTACAATTAGCCGTACAACGTTTTAGGCACGTTAACTTTCCGTCCACCAAATCAAGGTCAAATTTACATAGACTCTGATGGATTCCCGCCCAGAAACAGTAACAGTACACTTAATTCAGTATTATCAACTGAGTTAATAACGTAAATTGGCCGCAGAAGAAGAAGAACAACAACAAGTTTTAAAAGCTGGCGTTTCGACTGTTAGACTCTCTTTCGTGAATACTTACAATTTCTTGGTTTTCCGCCATGACAGGTGAGACCATTTTGTTTCGCTTATCCTTGCCTTTAGAAAGAAGAAAGCTTAGATATCAATTTTTCACTACTTCACATACAGAAATTAATTGGAGCATGAATCAAAAGAAGTTTATAAGGTCCTCAAGGCCCTTTTAGGGAACAATTTATGCCGCCCACTTTCTAAAGAAAGAAACACGTACCTTTGTATAAAGCAACTTCTCTGTTTGTGAGGCCTCTATTCGGCCTTAAATTAGGTTCTCGAGATTCCAGTCTTCGTATTCTGTCGATGTAAAAATCAGAATATAAATCATCATGAAAATGTATTATGTGTAAAAATTAAACACTGCTCGGTCGACAGTGTAAACAGAGATTTCAGATATCAAGAACGAAATTTGCGCTGTCGACAACTTTAGTTTCGCATTGCGAGTTTACGACAGCGTAAGCTGTTTTTCATATAGCAGGTGCAAACAGCAACGTCGAAGGGCCAACTACAGAAATTCCAACAGACTACAACAAAAACACGAACAAAAACACAGGCTAGGACGTTAGCGTAGAAAATAACTGAAAAACAGTTAAGGTAAAGAAAATTTCGCGTATTTATGAACTTCGGAAAAATGAGGCATTTCTACCAACCTTTTCTTTGCCCGCTTCTTCCAAAATACAACAGAAGCAATCGCCACCAACACCATTAAACATCCAAACACTAGACTAACGATACCAACAGTTGTCTTGAAGAAAGGTATTGTTGATGGTATGGTGGGTTTAGTGGCCTTCACTGTGCGAATGTTAAACACCTAGAAAAAAATTTCACCCTCAACAGAGCTTTATGGTGATAGTGTACTTATTACAAATGAAGAACAAAAACTTCGCTCCTTGCAAGTGCAACGGAAACTGTCTAAATTGAATACATATCTTTTCTTTAACTGTTGCAGTTCCTTAAGTATAGATCACTTTAACCCCTGAGAGTGACCAGCATCTAGTTATTCCCTACAGTAATACCCTTGAATCACACAGTTAGGTCATGAGAATAAAGAAAATCATCAGCAAGTAAAGAAGCTCTGGAATGGCAAACAAATTCTCCTTATTGGTTCCTTAAGAAATGTATTGAAGACAGTGTGGAGAATGTGCATACTGATCTTAGGGTGTAAAGGGTTAATACTTCTCTTTACTGAGGATTTAAAGTCGAATGAACTTATTCAATAATCAAACGTCCTCAGACCTACAATTCCAGGTCTGAACTACGAATTGAATCTCCTGCGCTTGGAGTCAGTGGCAACATTCCCACGTTTGGAGTCAATGGCAACTTTCCCGCGCTTGGAGTCAGAAGCCACTTTCCCCGCGCTCGGAGTCAGGAGCAACTTTCCCCGAGCTCGGGGTCAGGAGCAACTTTTCCCACGCTTCAAGTCAGTGGCAACTTTTCTTGCACTTGGAGTCAGTGGCAACTTTTCCCTTGCGTGGAGTCAGAATAAAATTTTTCCGCGCTTGGAGTCGGAAGCAACTTTTTCCGCACTTCAAGTCAGTGGCAACTTTTCTCGCGCTTCGAATCAGTAACAACTACTCCCACAGTAGAATCAGGGAAAGGTTTCACGCGCTCGGAGTTAGTAGCAACCTTCCCCGCGCTTGGAATCAGTAAACAACTTTTCCTGCGCTTAGAGTCAGTGGCTATTATTTCTGCGCTTGGCGTTAGTAGCAACCCTTTACCTCTAACTCCTTGTCATTTGTCAGGTTTGGACTTGGATTTCCATCCTCATCGAGGAGAACTTTCAGAATATCGTCTCGTGTCATATAGTCTTTGATATGCGATAATTTCTCGTTAAGATCTGTTGTATTTCCGGTTGGATTTTTTACAGCATATATGGTGACTTTTAATCTAGAAAAAAAATTAATGAATGTAAAAGTGAAGTTGGATGAAATCGAAAGAATCAAGGTAAACACCAAGTTTCTCTAAAGCATCGATTGAAAGCTACGCTGCTTAGCTGGAGCAAACTTAAGGCTACAACACATTATTTTAAGGCATTCAAATTAAATGACACTAATAGCAGAGGTGTCCAGAAAGGCCAAGGACGCGCATGGTTACTCATGAAAGGCACGAAAAAGAAAAGCGTTATGCCAGAAGTAGGGTACGAGCATGGAAATATGAGTGGATACCAAACGGGTACAAACAAGAAAATTCGCTCTTACCGAGTTTTTGTTTCTCTTTTTCTTCTTCTTGATTCTTCAGTAATAACAGTGATCTCTGAAATTCCTACTTCAGCTCCCAAAAGCTGAGATATTTTCTCCAGAAACAGCTCCCGATTTGCCTCAAATTGTTCCAAACTTATTTCCAGTTCTAGATCAACCATTGTGTTCTCTGGATCAGTCACATCAATTCGAACCGTAATTGTACCACTGGTCAGCGGCGGCGTGCCTTGGTCTGTAGCGCGCAGGCGCAGCACGTATGGTTTCCCTATATAAGAGCAAAATAAAAGACGTCTTATGAGCAAAGACATGTTCCTGATCAAAAACTTGAATTAGTTCTTTTTCTTTAGAAACCTTACAATCACAATCACTTCAGAAGACTTATGAGAATAGTTTACTCTACCGATATCAGCAGATGAAGAAAGGCGAATATTGCCATCGCTGCGTCCCAAAGTGAAAATCGAAGAGGGTTCCAGCAGGCCATATTCCACAGTCCCCGCGTCACCAGAGTCCTTATCTGTCGCAGAGACTGTAACAATGGGAGCTGAGTCGAACGATCGGTCTTGGCGAATGAGTGCATCGTAGAAATCTGCGAAGTTGCAAGAATATCGCAAACGAAGAAGAGTGAATTGAGCTATTTGAAAACGAATTGCATTCCTTAACAACAACTACAAAGAAGATAACTCTCGTTTAAGCAGGGAATTCTTATTCAAAAACACAGATGTTTCGATAAACGCTTTTTATCATCAAGCGGCCACGAGCTGAATTAAAATAATCTAAGAAAATCTGAGAGCTATCGATTGCCTAATAAGGTTGATGACAATGATTGATAACAATGAACAATGTTTATCTTGACACCAAATTTTTCAACCCCATTATGCATACCTTTTCGTTCAAAAATCTTCTCCATAATAAACCATTCTCGCAAACTTATTTCTGTTCATTCTTATTTAAAAATTTGGCCAAAATAGGAGACAAAAAGCTTTAAGAGGGAAGTCAAAAAAATACGTACGTTGACAAGTATAGGAATATCCACAGCAAGAGCTGCTGCAAGGTTAGTGCACTGACCTTTTTTAACAACTGGAGCATTGTCATTTGCATCCTTTATGTAAACAATCAAGGAAACAGAGCCGCTGCGCCTGACAATCCCATTATCTTCCGCGGTAACTGTAACGTTCACAAATTTCACTTCCTCGTAGTCAAACAGGTTCTTTACGAACACCTCTCCGGTCACACTACTAATACTAAAATACTCTACTGAAGATTCATGGGTAATGCTATACGTTAACTCTGCATTAGCGTCACTGTCAGGATCTTCAGCCGTTACTGTTGTAACCGATACCCCGGATTGGGAATTTTCCAGGACCGACGCATTATAAAACGGCTGAGGAAAACTGGGGCTATTGTCATTCTGATCTAAGACTGTTATGTAAACGTTCGTGACGTTTGATAGGTCAAATGGAAATACAGCCGAATCTGAAGCTTTAACGCTAATTCTATACTCCCTAACATCTTCCCTGTCCAGCACTTTGGCCGTGTAAATGGTCCCCTGAGACGGGTTAATTGAAAAACGATCACTAACATCTCCAGACTCGATAGAATACACAAGCTGCGCATGCGTGCCGTTATCATTATCATTGGCCTGCACTTCTCCAACGAAAGTTCCTATTTCTTGGTTTTCTAAGACGAAGAAGGTGTAATCGGCTTTGTTGAACTCGGGGGAGTTGTCGTTACTGTCGCTTATTCTCACTGTGACTTTGGTTGAGGAGTTCAAAGAAGGTTTTCCAGCATCCTCGACACTCACTGTCAAGAGGTATTCCGGGGTAGTCTCACGGTCAAATGAACCTGCAAACGAAGAAATGGTAGAGAAATATATCGATTGAACCTGAATACTTCTTAGATGCTCTACAGAAAACGTCTAACCATAAAGTAACTTAAAGTCACCACGAAGGAAAACATAACAGAAGGCAAAATGAGAACTCAAATTACAGACAAGCAAACTCCCTGAAACAGAGACAAAGCGAGTAACCAAACAGATATTAGCCATCCCTTCGCTCTGACGAAGGGCTAATGCTCGAAACGTCAGCTTTAAAAGCTCATTACGGCAGCAAATTTTTATAAAAAACTCAGTAGATGAAACCAAATTATCTTGCAAAACACCGCACAGACGTAGCATCACAGTTTCTTTAGAAACTTTCCTCTTTTGTATAGATTGGTTAAAAAAGGTAGTGCGAGATTTCAAAGCTAATCACAGAATGTTGTAAAGCAAAACTGATGCACTCCTGGAGATAAACTGTCCACGATCAGTTGGAAACGTCTTTACGATAGTCATTGATAACTCACCCACATTATATAACCTCCCTGAGGATGAATCTATGGCCATGACGTCACCAACGTTTCCACTCACGATAGACCATGCTAGCAGGGCATTGTCCCCTATATCAGAATCTGATGCAGTTACATTCAGAAATCGTGTGCCAACTGGCAGATTTTCAGCCACAGTTACGGTGAAATTACTGTCAGAAAATACCGGTGGATTGTCGTTGATATCCTCGATTGTTACGTTTACAGAAACGGTTTCTGTCAGGGGAGGGGTGCCTTGGTCTGACGCTTGAACTAGCAGGGTATAGAAAGAAATGTCCTCCCGATCTAAGGAACTCTTGATGCTTATCACACCTGTAGAATTTATCTGTGGTGGAGAGCAATGTAAATTGCATTAAAGGCAGAATCGTTTCCAGTTCGATGCGCTCATTAGGGTATCAGAAGAATGAACGATTATACAACGATATAACAAATACGCTTTTGGATTGAGGTGAAATTCCCATTAATCCAACTCAATATTTAATTTCAAGTACACTTTTGCACAGCCATGTTCAGAGAGAAGTCAACTGATAACAAAGACTTCAAACGCAAAATACAATATTTGCTGAAAACGGAAAACCAATTCTGGTTCTTTTTAACCCTTTCACTCCCAAGACCTTACTTGTATTTCTCCTTACTTTCTGCCTTACAATTCAATGATGTTAGTTTGGAGAATTTGTCCTTGGATCAACTAATAATCTCCTAATTGGTATTTAGGTTTATTCTCATCACTTGTCCGCATGATATTGTACTGATATTGTAAGGAGAAATTCGGTCTTTGTCACTCATGGGAGTTGAAGGGTTAATAGGCTAAGGCTAGGTTAGGCCTTGCAGTCATGATAATTTACAAGTCGAGATTTCATCGTTTTCAAAAAAATATGAAAATAATTGTTTAAGTATAGATGTTCTACTCATCCTTGGAAACTCACCTGAAATTGACTCCTAGGATCGCCACCAACGATAGAAAAATCTATTTCAGCGTTTAATCCCTCATCCATATCGTACGCATATACAGGTATCACGTCAGTTCCAGTAGGCGTAGCTTCTGAAATGCTCGTTAGATATAGGGTCGGACTGAAAACGGGCTTGTGGTCATTAGTATCCGAGATAAACACACGTACTGCACACAAACCGGTCAGCGGCGGGGTGCCACCATCTTGAGCTGTGATTGACAAGTAGTAGGTGTCTTTAGTTTCTCGGTCCAGGCCTGACAGAGCGGATATCATGCCAGATGAACTGTTGATGCTGAATTTCCCGACACCATCGCCTCCTTAAATCAAAATAAATAATAATGACAATAATAATAACAATAATTCAAGTTCAGCGAACAAAATGAAAAAAAGGACAAACTGAATTATCATTGGTAATTAAACAGGTGAAACTATTTACAGGGTTGCTATAAAGATTTTGTGTAACCGGACTATGATACAAAGTAGGCGGCACAGTGTTAAACTTTTACACCTGTAAATGCCACAACGGTCGTTAGGTAGGTCCATTGCCTCTTTTTTTTTTTTTTTTTTTTTAACAAATCTGAAGTTTGTTTCTTAGAATAGACCGTTAAATGCTCCGTTTACCGACCTATTTTGAGGACCTTGTAGCTAAAGCTAAATTCCTTTAAAACTGATTCAACTCGATAACCAGGTCTATTGATTTGCGCTATAATTAAAGAAATTCTCTTATTGTTTTCGTACCCGTGATTGTGAAAGTGCGCTCAGCATTGATTCCGATGTCGGCGTCTGTAGTGCTAACACGAGTGACTAAAACTCCCGAGGGTACATTCTCAGGGATAGTGGCAGTGTATATCTCCTGGGTGAAGACCGGGGGATTATCGTTCTCGTCGGATATGTGTATGATCAACTGTAAGGTGGAGGGTGGCAATATGAGTAATTTAGAATAAACTTGTTAGTACATTTACAGATTTCAATAACACGTACCACTGATGATAAACTTGCTTTCCAACATAGGAAATGATGTCTGCTTATTTCAAAAAGTATTGGAACTTCTTACTTCTGGCAACCAGAGAGGCAAACCTAATACCTTTGGAGGTCACTCCGTTCTGTTAGTTAGGGAACACTTTGTTGAAGCTGTCATATCGTAAATAGAGTCAGTTGTTTGTTATCTCTCAGAATACCCGTCTTCCCAGCCCTACTCCCTTGAGAACCCGTACAAAAGGAGTTTTCGTTTTACCGAGAACTTCGCAAAACGCGTTGACCGGGGACCTAGACTCAACATTAAACTGCATCATCAAAAATACTGGTTACAAAGTTTAATCAAGCTTTTTACATCTTTACCAGTAGCTCCCATCTGCACTAACCTCCATACTAGCATATCTACGGTCGCTCTCTTTATCAGCTCTGTCCTTAACCGTAAGGTTCAAGACATAGAGTTCCTTTGTTTCTCTATCTAATTCAGCCCCCACAAAAACGTGTCCCTCTAGTAAGTCCATAACGAAGTCAATTCCTCCGTCCAGGCCGCTGGTGATGAAATATTCTAGCTGACCGTGAAGGCCTTGATCCGAGTCGGTTGCGTTTGCGTCAAATACTTGAGAACCTGAAGAATTCAGAGTCATGAATGTTTGGAAAACAAAGAAAAGCTAACCTTCGCTTCCAAATTGTTCTAGCACTGATTCCCTTTAATTTCGAATTCCAGGGTTTAAAAAAAGCTCTTGCATGCAATAAAACCGGGGCCTACGTTTATCTAGTCTACGTAAACTCGCTCTGGATGCAAGATAGTTCTACGTGGCTCTTCATAAATGAATGAACTAAAACAAAACTATTTTGTAACGCGCTCATAGAGCTGGCTAACCTTAATGAATCGGTAATGAGTGATTCCAAGCGTGTTGCCATTCGAATAAAACTTGTTGAGCACTATCAAGGAGTACTTAATGTACTGTAAACGGTATTTCCTTCTGGCCTTAAGTCCAAGTTGGATAGAGCCATCATTGAACACTCAGTTGTATTCCTTCCTTTCCAGAAGCACTGTTCTCTATGCTATGTAAGTTGCCTCAAGCGTTAATACTCTTTAAAAGACCTTCGGGATCAATATCAGTATCTGGGCAACTGCCCACCTACCCCTCCACTAACCCAACATTAACCTTAACTTGTTGTCAATTGACTGTTGTTGAGTTAAGGGAGGGGTAGGTGGGCAGTTGCCCAGATACTGATATTGATCCGACCTTCGTGTGTGATGAGTCAGTAATTCAATGTAGTGATTTTTTCAGACGATAGATTTTTTGTTTCCTCTCAGGCCAATGGACAATGGATGCAATTCTGCCATGAAATTTTGAAAAAGAAATTTTCGAATAAACTTACCCACTGCTGTAGCTTCGGAGATATTGACGGTGTAGTTGGAGTGCTGGAAGACTGGGGCGAACTCGTTTTTAGCTTTTACATACAATGTTACCATAACAACAGCTACATTATTTGGAACACCATGGTCTGTCACGTGAATCTCCAAGCTATATTCATGTTCGTTCTCATGATCTAGCCTATCATTTACAACGACTCTGTTGTCGTCCAGTCTGAACTTCTTTCCAAAGTTTCCGCTGACAATTTCAAAAGAGAAATTTCCATTTGGTCCCAGGTCTTCATCCGTGCAGGCAATTGCCGTCACGTTTGTGTCAATAGGAATGTCTGAAAAAAAAAACTAACAAAAGCAAAAAAAAAATGTACATCAATGAAAATTAAGAAATAGAAGCGAGATTGTTATCATTCTTATCCCTTTACTCTCTTTGTGGAAAATGTGGAGGACATATTTTTCTCGGTAGTGTAGATGGCTGAAAATGAATTTTTTTTTTTTGTTCTAAAAATTTCTCACTCATGTCAGATTTTAAACAAAAAAACTCATCAAAGGGAATCTTTGTACAGATAACTTTGTTCTGATAAATGCTTTGACAACGAAACCTGTCTGGGAAATGATGTAGATGTGAATTTCATTGTTTAAAACACTTTTCAAAGTTTGCTGCGAAATCTAGTTTTTTTTTAGGAAATGGTGACTTTGTTGAACGGGCAACATTGTGGCCTCTTCTTACTTTTTCAATTGGCTAATAAGTTTAATTGTTATCTTGTGTAAATCCAATGGCAGCCTATCACAAACGCTGATGTAGAATGGTCACGCTACTGCGGGCTATCTTTCCTGTTATAGACAGTGAGGAAAGTGATTACTCTAACAGTTTGCTTTAGTATTACATCAGATTGTGTTAAGTTTTGAAATAAAAAATTTATATTCGGATAAAGTTTGATCATTTGCTCTCAATTTCTATGCGTGATAGTTAATTCGAGTTTGTCTTCATCAACCATCACATGACAGAAACCAAGTGGTTGTTAAATTGATCAAAACAATCATTTTCTGTCACTTTCTACACTTATTTTCCACCTACCTTCTAAAATTTCTTCGGCAAATAAGGCTGGTGCACACACAGGTGGGTTATCATTTACATCTGAAACTGAAATGTACACTGTCACATTGGAACACTTAACATCCGGGGAACTCAGTGGACTGTCCTCTACCCTGAGACTGATGTTATACTGGTCAGTGGTCTCTCTGTCTAAACCCTTGACTAGTACCAGTCTTCCCTGTTCCTCGTCCAAATAGAATTTGTTGTCTTCGTTGCCGCTGACAAGAACGTACCGCAGGTCTCCGTGAACTCCTGAGTCATTGTCGGTCACTTGGGCTTGAAAAACGACAGTTCCTTATGAAGAAAAAGATTATTGGTGTTTTCAACAAATATTAGTTTTTCTGTTCAATAAACAGAAAAGATTTGTCTAGGAAAACATTTTTATGGAAGATACGAACGACATTTTTAACCCACCTAATGTGATATTTTCCAAGACATCCAGATTATACAGCTGGTCATTGGCAACAAACGTTGGCTTATGTTCATTCACCGGAAGTACTTTCACCGTCAATGAGATGTACGCATGTTTCACGGGTGAGCCGGAATCAGAAACGGTCAGCAGCAGGCTGAATAATGACTCATCCTCGATGTCAAGTGACCTGTTCAGTCTCACTTCAGCTGAGGAAGACACATTGAAATTTCCTTTGTTGTTCCCCTGAGTTATTTGATAAGAAAGAATCGAAAAGGAGTCTACATCTGTACAGTTTGCAGTGAAAATCACAGTCCCTACAACTGTGGACTCCAACAAAGAAACTACCACTGCACTTTGGAAGCACGAAGGCGGGTTATCGTTGAGGTCCGAAATAGTTATGTTCACGATCGCAAGGCTCCATTTCGTTAAGGGCGCGGGAGCATTGTCGGACGCGCGCACCGTCAAGCTATACCGAGAACGTGCCTCACGGTCCAATGGCTTCCTTAGGATCAAATTCCCAAGGTTTGGATCAAGAAGGAACATACCGTCGTCCTCATTACCAATCGATAAGGAATAGAAAACCATGCCTTGTTTACCGCTGTCCTCGTCTTGAGCCTGCACTGTTACCAAACTGGTACCAACAGGGGTATCCTCGGGAACAGATAAATTGTAGAAGCCATTCCGAGTGAATATTGGAGCGAATTCATTAACGGCTGTAATCACAATATATGCAGTGACCTGAGTAGAGAGTTGTGGAGATCCATTATCGCTAACAGCGATGATCAAATCGAAGTATGCCTGTGACTCCAGGTTTAGGGCAGCTGACAAGGATAGGATCCCTGTGTTCGAATCAACACTGAATGTAGAATTTGTGTTTCCTGGGAATAAAGAAAAGGTATTACTATTAGGCCTCAACATATGATCTCCACTTACAAGAAACTATAGGAACACTATGGGTAAGTCGACAAATAAAAAACGTGATGATCAGGTTTGAGTGAGTCCTTACAGCTTTGGGTGGTTAGGCCTATATGGCCTCGCAA
The DNA here is from genome assembly GCF_964200805.1 of Pocillopora damicornis. Lineage (NCBI taxonomy): Eukaryota > Metazoa > Cnidaria > Anthozoa > Scleractinia > Pocilloporidae > Pocillopora > Pocillopora damicornis. The sequence goes on along the minus strand of NC_142674.1, from coordinate 5,586,246 downwards.
TGTGAAGTTGGAAACATAAGCGTTTAACAGTACAAGTCGAGTTTTTCGAGACCATGGTGCTACAAATCCCTGTATTGATGGCATGCACATGATATCCTGGTTGCGTCGCCTAAGAAGTCGAACCAATTACCAACTAACAGCAAAAGAAAAAAAAGGGTTAAAATTTAATTGAAATCAATTTGATTTTCCACTGTTCCAATTCAAGGCATGAACAACGGAGGCTTTACCTGAAGAAATATTGTATGAAACAACAGAATTTTCTCCAACGTCAGCGTCACTACATTGCAGTTTTAGTACCGTCCCATTGACCGTGAAGTTCTCTGCTACTTCGATGACGTAAGAGGAATTGTTACAAAGTGGTGGATTATCATTGACGTCGAGTAATTCAACATGAACTGTCGCTGTACTTGACAAGCTAGGAACACCTTGGTCAGTGGCTCGAATGATCAAAGAATACATTTCCTTCGTTTCACTATCTAGCTGTTTTCTTAGTTCGATTACGCCCGACTTAGGATCGATTTGAAATCTCCCTTCGGAGTCGCCATCGATTAAAGAGAAGAGGACAGAGCCATCAGGTCCGTGGTCTCGGTCAGTGGCTGTCACTGATGTGATAGTGGTGCCAAAGATAATGTCCTATAACGAGCGTTCAAAACATAAATTAGAACATTTGTGTATTATGCGGACATAAGGCCATCCCCTATCCCTTAGAGAAAAAAATTGAGTTTTTATAATCCGTACAAAACAGATAAGTATCTTTAACTAACCTCTGAGTGGCTGATTGCATATGTCGAGTTACTAAACACAGGCGAAAACTCATTTACTCCGGTGACCTGGATACTGACAGTTACGTTGGTGGTGAGCTTGGGCGAGCCGCCATCAGATACCGTGATCACGAGCAGGTAGGACTTAATAGCCTCAAAGTCTAGAGTGACGAGTGTCGTGACTAGACCATCTCCGTTCACACCAAAGGCAGTCGTATTCCCTGAAAGGAAAACATACAACTATGCAGTCAGAAGAACCGCAGCAAATGTTAGATATACGAAATAAATACTTCATAAATTAAGGGCATTATTCATATATCGAACTAAACAACCATAGGCCTAGACAACCACTTACATGGGACTACTTCGAAGTTGATTTGCTCTAAAAAGGATTTTTACTCTAAAAAAAATTATTTAACTAAACGATCAAACCGAACAACTCTTTAATCCTCATAAACTGCATGTATTGTCTTTATCAATGAACTTCACATAAACAGTGAAGAATGATTCGATTAAATACGACGAAGAGCATCTATCCAAAACAATAATTAACTTAAACAACAATTTCCAGAAGCAATTCTAAGAACTAGAGAACGAAAACCATGGTGACGCATTGTTTATGGCACGTTTCTTTACGTATCTAGAGTGTTTCTTACAATATTACAAATATTTGGGAAAATACAACAAGGCTATTTTCATTCCTCAATATTTTCTTGTGCTCTTCTCAGCAGGGTCTAGAATTCATGAATTTGAATGCCCCAGAATATCAACTCAGATTTTTCCTTGTTCTAAGGAAAATTCTAACATGTATCTTTTGAGGTAAGCGGCACAACCCGGTAGCAAGATAAGGACCCTATTGTAAAAGGAAAAATCAGCGACCGTTACGTTACGTTGCGTTAGTTATAAGCAGCAAACCCCTTCTGGACAACAAATCACAATGCGAGATTGTCAACGTTTGAAGTTCTGTATTGATACTAACCAGTTGTTATTGTGTACCCGCTGATCGCATTCGGCTTGAGATCTGCGTCCGAGCAGTTTAACTGAATAACTATTGTCCCTATGGCAACAGACTCTTTGATGGACGCTCCGTAAATGCAAGGATTGCATATAGGTGCGTTGTCATTGATGTCCGTGAGAGTAACTTGAAGCGTGGCTGTGGATGACAAGGGAGAAACTGGATCTTGATCATTGGCTTTAATTGTAAGACTGTAAGAGCTTGTTGTCTCCCTGTCAAGCGAACGCTTCACAAAAACCATACCATCAGTCGGCCTGATCGCAAAGACATCATTGGTATTTCCGGATGTGATTGCGTAGGTAACAACGCCATATACAGAGCCGATGTCAAGATCAGTCGCTGAAACACTGGAAGCTAATGCTCCCACACCAACATTCTCTGCCAACAGGGCGGTGTACGATCCGCCATTTGTAAATTGCGGAGAGTGTTCGTTTGCATCTAGAAAAAAGAAAAGGAAAAGGTGCTTTCCGAATTACGATTAAAGATAGAGCTAACGGCGATGAAAAAAATTTATATTTCTAGGGGAGAGAGAAGAATAAATGGGTATTGCAGATTAAGTGTATCCGGGTAGAACTAATATTTCACTTTCAATTCAACTTCATTTAACATAACCCAGCAGATCAACAAGTCAAGAATTTAACAATTCAAACAGCTAGCTCGTACTCCCTCGGTTATTTGAAAAGTGCCATTGTAAATAACGAGATGACCTTTCTTACCAGTAACAGTAACTGTTACTTTTGCTGTGTTAGAGAGCGGCTGGCTTGGGTGCCGGTCTGTTGCGGTGATCTCAAGAGAATAGAAAGAAGTTGTTTCTGCATCTAGAGCTGAGGCAACACTTAGAAATCCCTCGTCTGAGATGGAGAATCCTGTACCAACATTCCCTTAGGGAGTGAGGAGGAAAAACATAGGAAAATTGTTTACTAAGTTTAGAAAGATAATCCTCCATTGTCTGGGGTTTGAATTTGATATGAAAATCGGCTCGGATTTGTGCCTCACTAAGAGCCATCGAGAGGTCAGATTCAAACCAATCACGACCAGATGACATGCGTGTCCCCCCCCCCCCCCCCCCTCCAAAGCATTTATTGGATCATCGGCCATGAAGTGCTACAGACCTCTAAAGCATCTGGGGTTAGTTAGTTTACAAGCAATAAGTTTTGCGCTGAAATATGTAAGTAGTTATTTACCTGAAATTATTGCCATAAGAAATTGTCCATTCGTACCAGAATCGGCATCCGCGCATGTCAGATTCAAGATGTTAGTAAACACGGCCGTATCTTCAGTGATTGTCACGCTATACAGGACGGGACTAAACATTGGTGCGTTATCATTGTCATCACGCAACTTTACGGTTATGTTAACAGCTGACGATTTAGGGGAATTTAAATCTCCGTCAGTTGCTGTCACCAATAGAGAATATGACGTCACAGCTTCTAAGTCCAACTCCTGTTGTAACCTTATGACGCCGCTGATCTTGTCGATGTAAAATGGCGAGCCGCTGGACAGAGCGAAAGTCAACTCCCCTTGCGAGCCAGAATCACCATCTGTAGCAGTAACTGACAGAACTGAAGCACCAATCGCCGTATTTTCCGAGATGGTGACGTCATACGACAACTGGCTAAACACAGGCGCGTGTTCATTTAGTGGAGTCACTATGACATCAACATGAGATATAGACGTGTGTCGCGAGTTGATTGGTGAACTACTGTCACTTGCCTCAACAGTCAAGGAATATGATTGGGCGTCTTCAAAGTCGAGATTTTTAGCTGAGGTGATTCGACCAGTGCCAGAGGATATGTTAAAAAAACCATCCGGGTCACCATCGGTTATGCTGTACACAAGGGCTGAGTTAGTGCCCAGGTCCTGGTCGGTGCATTGCAGTTGAGTGATACTGGAACCGGCTGTGGTATTTTCATAAAATTCAACCTGTAACAAAGGGTTATTCCCAGTAAAAGTACGAATCAATCAGTTGCCTCGTACGACAGAAACCAGGACAAAATCTTGCATTTATAAACCTTACATTTTGATGAATTTTAATACACTTACTTTATAATGATCAGGAAAAAACACAGGATCATTGTCATTAACATCAGTCAAAGTAACAGTGACATTCACGGACGATGATCTACGATCGGCTATGTTCCGGTCCCTGTCAGTGGCGGTGACTGTCAAAATGTAGGTATCGACATTCTCCCTGTCAAGGCTGGTCTTCACACGAATCACACCACTGTTAGTGTCGATATAGAACGGTACTGATAACGGTGTCAGGGTGTAACTCACATCTCCTAAGACAGCATTTAAAAATGTCTGACTCAGTAAAACTCATATTTGAACTGAGTATGCATCAGGATGCTCTTGGTATGCGATAAGTTGATTAACCTTCAGTCAGGCATGCAACATACCTACCTCTTAAATATCTCTTACAAAATGGTATTTCGATTTTTCAAGTTCAATTATTTGTGACTACTGCGCATACTCACTTTGCTATCGTATAGGCTCACGATAGTAACTAAGTATAACAAAAAGAATAACATCGGAGCCAATCAAAATCTATTTAGCGGTCTTTCGGGAACAATTCGTTTCACAAATATTTGACGATCATTGTACGAGAAAACTTTCTCTATTCTTAGCCATCCTTGATGCTTCTAGAGTCCTCAACCCTCTCGTGTATTTTTCTATCTTACAAAACTAACATTGTGTTTTATTCTTCAAGTTGAAGTTAGTATTCTACTGCGCAAATATCATATGCTATCATTTCGTAGATCTTTTTACAAAGACATCGGGGATTATCTTGCAGTCCGTAATCTTGATCCGTAGCCGTTACCCTGATAATTGAAGTTCCCACGGCCGTGTCCTCAGTTACGCTCGTAGCATACTGAGCAAAGGCAAACAAGGGCTCATGCTCATTCACTGCAATAACATCAATACTTATTTCCATAAAAGTGGATTTTTGAGATGAGGACGGACTGCTCGAGTCACGTGCACGAACTGACAATGTGAAAGTGGGCGTGGTCTCGTAGTCTAACCACGCGGCTGTAAACAGGGTGCCGTTTGAGTCCATGGTGAAGCTACTGTTAGTGTTCCCGGATATGATACTATAAAGATACAAAGAACAAAAACATTCAACGCTCAGTTAACATTTGAAACACCACATAGAGCTGCGGGATTGCAATTTATCCGCGAAAGAAGAGAACAGTGGCTCGCGAAAGGCAAGTGTAACACACAATCTGATGAATTTTAATTAACAGTTGGTCATAAATAATTGTACTATTATATGACCCGGTAGGTCCCGCATTTTTATGAGAAATGTTAGACAAAATTCTTCGTATGATGGCTGCTAGATGCTAGCTAAAATAAGAAAGGAGGAAAAAGAGAAAGCAACGGCCATACGATAAAATTCTTTTTATAATTAACTGAGTTAGGTCGGGCTTGATGGGAAATATTTGGCTCTCGGTCATGAAGTACGGACCTCGCTGCGCTCGGTTCGTACATTGTAACTTCGAGCTAAACATCTTCCCTGTCCTCCCACTCAGTCAATGAGCACATGGTGGATAAGTAAACACATTAGAAACCATCACTTGTAGATTAACAGGCCGTTGTTCCCTTCATCGTCATCAGAGCATGTGACAAGCAATATACTAGTTCCCAGCCCCACATCTTCACTGACTGCAGCACTATACGAGGAAGGGCTACAAATGGGTTGGTTGTCGTTGGAGTCTGTGACAGTGATTGACACTGTGGCATTCACGTCATTTTCTCCATCGGTAGCCTTGACTATAAGGACATAGGATGACTCTACTTCTCGATCCAGGCTCCTTGCGAGCTGTATCGCCCCACTGTCAGCAGATATGAAGAAAAAGAATCCGGTATCTCCGGAAATGATGGAGTAAATTACTCTTCCGTGCGCATGACTTGAGTCATCCCCGTCGTTTGCCGTAACACGAATGAGCTCCATGCCGAGGTCTGTATCTTCAGGGACTGAGACCGAATAGCTGCCACTGCTGACGAAGACTGGGGCATACTCGTTGACGGGAGACACAGATATCGTGACAGAAACCTCAGTTGACAAAGGAGGGACACCTCCATCTGTGACGGTGATTACCAGGTAGTATGACGTGACTGTCTCGTAATCTAAAATGTCTGTCACGCTCACTTCGCCTGCATTTGAAATATTGAATCTTCCTGAGGGAGAAAAAAACAGCACAGCTTTACGAAACAATCTATTAGGGTAAAATTATCTAAACGCAGTAGACAGTTTCGTTATGGCCATAACATAAACATCTTTAATATCCTGAAAAATTATCGTTTAGTTTGAACGAGTTGCAAAGAAAAGCCTCTTCGATGGAAAAGGTTTAAAAACCTTCAGAAAAGACAATTTTCGACATCAGATTTACGAAGTTCACAACATTTCCATAATTTGTTCAGTATTCGTAATCTCACCATCTGAGTTTCCTGCTGAGATGGTATAAAATAATTTTCCATTGCCTCCACTGTCTGGATCGCTGCAATTAAGGGTGGCCACAACATCGCCAGAAACAGCTGACTCTAGTACTGCGGGCGCTAGCAATGTCGGGAGGCATTCTGGGTGATTGTCATTCACGTCGACCACATTCACTGTCACGGTTGCCTGGGCACTGAGCGGACTCGCTGAATCGCTGTCAGTGGCAGTCACTGTGAGAGTGATCTGAGAACTAGCCTCGTGATCTAAACTAGAGACCAATTCAATGACTCCAGTGTGACTATCAATCACGAAATTCCCGTATGTATCTCCTGTACTTATGGTGTAAGTAACCTCGCCTTGGGAACCAGCATCTGCGTCATTGGCCGACACAGTGATCAAGTTATGTCCTAGCGCCAAGCTCTCTGCAGCCGTGACGATGTAAGAGTTATTAGGGATAAAGTGAGGAATAAATTCATTGACTCCTGTAATTGTAAGGACTACCGTGGTAATAGAGGTCAGCGGCAGCGAACCAGCGTCTGTGGCCTGTATAGTCAGTAAGTACTCTTGTAACGACTCATAATCTGGAGAAGCACTGACACTTATTACGCCAGTTAAAGAGTTCACTACAAAGACTCCACCATCTCCCGACAAAATACTGTAAGTCACCTGAAGACAGAGAAAAAATCAAAATGCTTTCAAACATTGCTGCTTTTGTGAAACTTAGGAGAGAGTTTACTAATCAATTGTGTAACTTAAAATTTCTCTCACCAGCACGACACGTAGACTTCTGCACCCGCTTTTATTAAAAACAATTATAAGAAAAATCACCTCACGAGATTCGTATGCAATGGTGCACAAAGAGAAAAGCGCAGCCTGAGGCAAGAAGAATGGATAAAATTGATAGAGCAGCAAGGCTACAAACCTCTCCGTTTGAGCCCGCGTCCAGGTCAGAACATGATACCGTTACCAAAGAAGAAGCAACAGCTACGTTTTCTGCCACTGAAGCTGCGTAAACGGCCTCTGCACATACGGGAGTGTTATCGTTGACGTCAGTGACTGTGACGTTAATTGTAGCCATTGAGTAAAGACCCCCAGAATCCGTGGCAGTGAGAGTCAGGGAATAAAAATCTTGGGATTCACGATCCAGTAGGGCAATAGTGGAGACAACTCCAGTATTTTCATTGACAGCAAAGTTGACACTGTCAGATCCTATGTCAGGGTAGATTTACTAACATTAAAACTAATATTGGGTAATGTTTCAAGTATGCACGTCATCGAAAGTAAGCTTGGCTTCCTTCAGTTCGACAAATTGCTTATGCAGCTAAAAGCTGAGGGAAGACAACCAGTCGATTTTCTTTTTTATCGCGATTATGACCACCTACCGAATTGGAAGATCAACTATAAACCATTTTAATTTCCAAGTTTAAAAAAAAGTGTATTGATTAAAAAAAGGCCTGTTATTCTAATCTTTCAACAATAAACCACTATAATCTTCGACAAAAACACACCGAAAAACTTTAGAAACAGCTTCCTTTGTTTTGGAAAATCCTTAGCTTGGGATGATATCCCATTGCTATAGTCACTTTGATCAATTGTTTTATTGGTGGATTCATTTGAGTATTCCCAAAGTGATTGGCTGATGTAACTGTCCGATTTGAACCATCTGCTCGATTACACTGGGCCGATTACGACTGGACAGAATCATTAGCGAAAAATGAGGCATTCATCCACCACTCACATGTAAGGAAATTGTTATGGGTATAATTAACAGCATTATGGGAGCATTAAACAAAAGAAAAAAGACTCAGCTTCCGTGTGTAACAAAGCTAAATGTACTAACATCATAAGATCCTAGTAATGATTAAAAGATACTTTACCTGACAATGCGTATGTTATAGTGTCCTCAAGGTCACCGTCAGTTGCTGTTAACTTGGCGACACTCGTACCAGGAGCACTGCCTTCCGACACATCTACACTGAGCGTTGCAGCGCTAAAAACTGGATCATTATCATTCACATTCACCACTGTAATTATTATAACAGTTGTGCCTGTGTTATTCGCACTGTCTATGGCTGTTAGAGTTAGCGAGTAGCCCTGGACACTCTCGAAGTCAATGTCTCTCCCTGTTTGTATCAAACCGTTGCTTGTCACAGTAAAGTGAGAGCTGTTTTTTCCTGACAGTTCATAAGCCAGTGCGCTGTCAGCAGCGTCTTCGTCTGACGCAGTCACTGTCATAACAGATGAGCCAATCAAAGCGTTTTCTTTCACGTGACTGTTGTAAGAGGCACTATTGAATAATGGTGTTTCATCATTAAGGTCAATAACATTCACTATGACATTGGACAAGGTCTTTCCGCCTTTTCCATCATCCGCTTCCGCGTTAAGGACGTAGGAAGGTGTTCTCTCGTAATCCAGAACGATAGATGTAGCTATGACACCATTTGCACTGTTTATGGTAAAATCTGAGCTAGTGATTCCTACGAAGGTATACGCAATATTATCTCCGTCTTGATCGCTAGCAGAGACCTGCAAAATGCTGACTGATGCACCGGTTCGTTCCTTCAGTGATAAAGTGTAGGATGTGTTGGTGAACACTGGCAAATCATTAATATCATTGATGGCCACCGTCAGAGGAGTGCTCACAGTTGAGGCACCGTCCCCCACCCAGATAGTCAATGAGTAAAAACTGCGGCTTTCGAAGTCGATCACCCCTATCGTAGATATGATACCTGTTACGGAAATCGTAAAAACCGAGCTGTTGGCTCCAGTGAGCGAATACGTTAGAGAGGAGTTCTTGTCTTCGTCAGTAGCTGACGCTTGGATAATTTGTGTTCCAATGTCGATGTTTTCGTCGATTACCGCGCTGAATGGAGTGTTAAAGAAGGTAGGCGGATCATTATGGTCAATGACCTCGACAGTCAGTGTGGTGTCACTCACACCACCTTTTCCGTCTGACACAGTTAGTGTCAACACGAACGTAGTGAATTCTTCAAAGTTCAGCGTTTCGGTTAGGGAGACTAAGCCAGTCAATCCGTGAATTGTGAATTGTGAGCTTCGTGATCCAGAAAGCGTGAAACGCAATGTGTCGTTATCAGGGTCCGTGGCGTTTGCCAAGATAATGGAACTGTAGATGACATTTTCGTTGATTTGCACTGAATAAGGGGCATTTAAAAACATGGGTAAATCGTTTGTGTCTGTGATTGTGACGGTCAGCGGTTGGGTAACTGTCGCCTTCCCGTCACTAACACTCACAGTGAGAAAGAAATAATTCACATCTTCGTAATCCAATTCTCGCGCGGTCAGTATCAGACCAGTCGCAGAAGAGATCTGGAAATAAGAGCTGTTTGTTCCCGATAGCGTGTAATTGAGGGTATCACTGCTATCTGGATCAGTAGCTGTGATTTGGACCACAGTTGAACGATACGCGACATTTTCACTGATAGCAACGCTGAACGGGGATCCCTGGAATGCAGGCGCATCGTTTCTGTCATTTACATTAACGGTCAAACTGGTCGCGGCCAATCCCCCGCGGCCATCCCTGACTTCCACTGTCATAATAATCTGGGGGACTTGTTCAAAGTCTAAGGCTTGTGAGAGGCTTACTACTCCTGTGGTTGGGTGGATGGACAAGTAGTTGCTACCAGCACCATGCATAAAAAAGGTCAGCGAATCGGCTGGACCTAAGGAAATTTCACACAAGAAATAATGAGTGCATTGGCATTAGGATCTTGCAGTTAAGGGCCTGTTTCTCAAAATTCCTGTTAATTTGAATGGTTTAAAAACCATATTTAAAAATCTAAGTCTTACAAACAGTAGGTTGAGCTAAAAACAAAAAGCAACGATCCATTCTGTTTCGTTTTCACGGTACCGGTAATTTACAGAACACTTACTGAAGAAATGGGCCCACGGTCTGAACATCCAATGAGTCACTGTACATATGTTTTAAGAAACGCACTAAACCCTTTCCCTCCCAAGATCTCATTAGCAATTCTGCTTACTGTCTGCTAGACACTTTTTGAGCCCTTAGACTTGAAAATCTGGCATTAGATCAACTGATAATCCCATAATTGATATTACTATATTCTCATTACTTGTAAGCCTGATCTTGTGTTGATATTGCGAGGAAAAAAAATTTTTTTTGATCACTGATAGGAGTTAAAAAGGATAAACTCGCTCTCCGCCTTACTCAATTAAAGAGTATAAAATAATGCTCGTGAATTCTTAGGTATTCGCGCAAAGAGTTGCCCACGATGGACTACTATCCTTTCCAGAAAGAAGCAAATGGCTTGCCTTTCCCACCCAAACTCTGGCTATCAAACTGAGAAAAAGGCTACAGAAAGATGTCATCAATCAGGGTAGAGCTATGGGTTTTTTGTGGATATTAAAGAAATTTCAGGTTAAGCGTCGAACATAGCCATGTCATCAAGAAGGCGATGTTCAGTTTTTCTTCGTTACGGTTATATGTTTGTACAACGAAATATGAGACTCACCACTGTCCAAGTCCACCGCAGTAACATTGACCACAGTAGCACTAACATCGTTCTCATCCACAGTGACCGTGTATGGGCCGTTGAGGATCTGAGGCGGGTCATTGCTATCCACGACGGAGATTGTCAATGTTGTGTTGACAGTTTCTGTGCCATCATAGACGGTTATAATAAGAGTATACAAAGAAACAGCCTCAAAATCCAGCTTCTGAGTTGAGGTTATGACTCCAGCGGCAGAAATTGCAAAATGGTTACTGTTTTTCCCTGATATACTGAAGGTAAAAGAATCCTCGGTATCTTCGTCAACGACTGCGACTTCATAGACCACAATTCCGTCATTCACATTCTCGTCAATGCTTGTTGTGTGTGGAGCGCCTAGGATTACAGGCACGTCATTTTGATTGACAACTATGACGGTGATTGACGCTACAGCCACGCCTCCTATCCCATCAGACACCCTCACTGTCAACGAATAGAGTGCCTGTAGTTCATAGTTAAGCGGCTTGCTTAAGGTTATGCGTCCTGTGGCGGGATTTATGACAAGGTCGTCACTTCCGCTTCCACTTAGGCCGAAAGTGATGTTGTCGCCGTCGGGATCTGTTGCATTGACGTCAATCACGGGAACCGTGACGTCATTCTCGAACAAACTGACGTTGGCAGGTAGATTAGTGACGTAAGGTGCATCGTTTACGTTTATGACGGAGATAGCAAGATCCGTGGAGATACTGATTTTTCCGTCACTTACAGTTACAGTCAGAGAGTAAGAACTAACTGCCTCAAAGTCCAGCTCCTTTGAAGTTTCAATCAAACCGGAAGAGGGAAAAATCTTGAAACATCCGCTGTCTGTTCCTGATAAACTGTAACTCAAAGCATCACCGTCTGCATCGTTTGCAGCAATTTTTATAACGTCACTTCCGCTAGGAAGATTCTCACTGACGGTCGCTGCATAAGGTGTGCCAAGAAACTGGGGAGAATCATTGACATCCGAGACAGAAACAGATATTGATGTGGTCGTGACTGCCCCATTATTGTCAGATAAAAAGACAGTTAAAGTATATAATGATGTCACCTCGTGATCCAATGCCGTAGTTAAAGCCAATACCCCGGATGTTGGGTGCAGTGAAAAAAATTCACTGCCAGATCCCAAAAGTAGAAAATTCAAGCTGTCCGGCTTGTCTTTGTCAGTGGCACTCACCGTGAGCAGTGTGCTTGTGGTGGTGTTTTCTGCGACCGTGACTGAATAAGGCGCGGCTACAAAGGTAGGTGAGTCATTTTTATCCGTAATGCTAATAGTGATCACTTGCGAGACTGAAGATTTTCCATCTGTAACAGACACTGTGAGGGAATAAAAGCTAACTAACTCGTAATCAAGACTAACAGCCGTTGTGATGATGCCACTGTTTTGAGAAATGCTGAAATCCGTGCTGTTATCACCAGAGGGTGTATTCTAGGATATCGGACGAATCTTCATCAACTGCAGAAGCCTGCAACACTATGGTTCCTACGGGTAAATCTTCATCAAGTGACACGCTGTACGGAGTCCCAACAAAACTAGGGGCATCATTTTCGTCAGAGACCGTAACGCTCAAAGAAGAACTCGCTTGACCGCCGTATTCATCACGCACAATAACGTTTAACACGTAACTAGACTTGCTCTCGTAATCTAACGCTCTGCTAAGTGAAACTAACCCAGTAGATGACAGGATGGAAAAATCACCACTGCCTACCCCTGATAGGAAAAATGTCAGTATATCACCGCTGTCGTCATCAATGGCACTCATTACACTCACGACAGCGCTAGCATTGTTTTCGGGTAAGGTGACAGCATAAGGCGAATTAACAAACACTGGCGAATCATTTGTGTCACGGACTGAGATGGTTATAGCTTCTGTTACAGAAGTCTTACCGTCAGAGACAGAGATACTCAGAGTGTAAGTGTTCACAGACTCAAAGTCTAAGATTTTGGTGGTCGTAATACGCCCACTTGAAGATAAAGCGAAGTGGTCCGAACCCGCGATACTGAAGGTCAGCAAATCACCTGCATCTTGATCAGTGGCAGTAAGTTTTAACACGGTGGAACCATTGACTTGATTTTCATCAATTTGGGCTGCAAATGGAGCACCAACGAAGACAGGCGAGTCATTTTGATCTACAACTGACACATTGAGTATAGTTTGAGCCATACCGCCATTCGTGTCGGAGGCAATGACTGTTAACAAATAGAATGGAAGTGATTCGTAATCTAGCGCCAGACTTAATGATACAACACCGCTAGTTAGATGAATGGAGAAGTCAGTACTTCCTGGACCAGCCAGCAGAAATGTAACTGAATCACCTAAATAAAAAAAAAAGTAAACTATATCATCATCTTTAATCGAAATAACGCAAGCTCTCTACTAGTGATGAGGAAAATGTCCAATCTCACACGTTAGATGTTTTTTGCCGAGTATTTTTCCATTTAGACAACAATACAAGAACTCTCGTGCTCTCAGAGTAATTTTGAATTAATTTTGCAACATAAGTATAATGCTCCAAGCTATCAAAGAAATGTCAAGAGGTTCGAGCTAGTAAATCAACAAACGCTCTTGATCAACAGCGGGTCAATCTCACATACATCTTTGGCGTCTGAAAAGAAAAAGCTGCAAACACATGAACCCTCACAAGAGATAACAAACGAGAGGTATCATTCTCCCTAACACACTTACCAGCATCTTGATCTGTGGCACTGACTGTATAAACTGCGCCTGCAACCTCGTTTTCATTCACGTTCACGGCGTAAGGCGCATCAGTAAATACTGGAGGGTCATTCACGTCCCGGATGCTAATAGTCAGCGGCTGAGAGACTATCGCCGAGCCATCAGAAACACGCACGGTCAGGGAGTAAGAGCTGTTCGCTTCATAATCCAAAACCTGGTAAGAAGAGATGGCAAACACATATCTACGCGAGGCTACCAAAAGAAAGAACATGTAACAGGCACAGGCAAAACGCGGGAAAGAACATGAGTCCACGTTTGATCGATTACGGTTTAACATGGTGGTTGGCCGAATAGATAAAACACTTCTGGCATAAATGACAAAAAACCAAAGTAAGTAGATAAAAATCAAAACAATTTGATCTTTGACTTTTGTCAGAAGCATCGTCAACAAAAATCTTTTCGATTAAAGACTGAAGAAAATCCCAAATTCATATTCCAGGTATGGTTATAAGAAGACTCTGAAGCAACTTTTATTTAAGTGTTAAAAAGTATAAGGGATTTCCCTTTTTTCTGCAGTAAACTCCCTAACTGGTTTCAAAAACTCGCAAAACCCTCATCAAAAAATGCAAGAAACTGAAACCAGACAGTTTAGTCGCCGACGTTTTTCTTCGCTTAACTGCATTTACCGCTATTCCCCATAAAGTCCTTATTAGCGTCATATGGCCTATCCATATTTCTAACTGAATATTATTAACACTGTGTCTGGTTTCACGATACTCGATCGAAATACACTCGTCAGAATGAACTAGACACAATAACTCACCCCAGTTTACAGTTTTCCTCTACATAATCATCTAGAAAAGTTTTTATGATAGAATATATATACCTGGTTGGTTGTTATAATTCCGTTGGATGTACCAATGGTAAAGTCATTACTTCCGGTTAGACTGAACGTCAAAAAGTGGCCGTCTTGATCAGTCGCCGTAAGAGAAATGACAGTGCTACCAATTGCAACGTTCTCGTTCACGCTCGCACTATAAGGCGTTCCCACAAAGGCGGGGCCATCATTTTGATTGACAACGTTAACATAGAGTGACGTAACTGCCACTCCTCCATAACTGTCACTAGCCCGGACCGTTAGTGTGTAACCGCTGACAGATTCAAAATCAAGTACTTCAACCAAGGACACGACTCCACTACTGGAATGCACTGAAAATAACTCACTTCCTACACCATATAAGGTGAACGAAATGGCATCCCCGTCCTCGTCTGAGGCACTTACAGTGAAAAGATTTCCACTGTTGACGTTTTCGTCGACACTGACAGTGTAAGACGTGTTAGAAAACATGGGAGCGTCGTTTGCGTTATCCACAGTGATAGTTATCCGTTCAACAACAGTCACATTGCCGTCTGATACCGACACGTTCAGTATATAAGAACTAATATTTTCTCTGTTGAGCTCTTGTGCTGTGGTAATAACTCCGGTGCTTAAGCTTATTCTAAAATGATTCCTATTGACTCCAGATAAGCTGTAGCTCAGAGCGTCTGAAGCGTCTTCATCGCTCGCTTGTACTGTTACCACGGTGGTTCCCGCAGGGAGATTTTCATCGATATTCACGCTGTACGGTGTACCTACAAACTGTGGCAAGTCGTCCTGATTGACAACTGTCACATTAAGGCTTGAAGTGGCCACGCCTCCGTTCGAATCACTGGCTGTGACAGTGAGGTAATACACAGGCGTGGCCTCAAAATCCAAAGCACGTGTCAGAGTCACCACGCCTGTGATAGGGTTAAGCGAAAAGTCCACACTTCCAGATCCAGTTAGAGTAAACGTCAAAGAATCGCCACTATCTTGATCTGTTGCGTTAGCTGTGTAAACAACGGCTGTTGCGTCGTTTTCGACCACGTTGACAGCGTAGGAGCCTGCGGTGAAAGAAGGCGCGTCATTCTTATCAAGAACGGTGATTGACAGTGGCTCCCTGACAGAAGTTGTACCGTCAGTTACATTGACAAAAAGCGCATAGGAGCGCACGGTCTCCCGGTCTAGTGGTTGTGTAGTGGTCACCAGGCCTGTGAGTGAGTTAATTTCAAAGTGACTGCTGTCTTCTCCGGATAGAAAATATGTTAGAGAATCACCACTGTCCTCATCAGTCGCGGTCACTTGTACAACATGGAATCCTGTTTGAAGATTTTCATCGATACTCGCACTGTATGGTGTTGCAACAAATCTTGGCGATTCGTTCAAATCGTTCACTGTCACTTCAAGATTCGTTGTTGAGCTTTCCCCATTGCTATCAAGCACAAGGATCGATAAGGAATACGAAGGTGTTAATTCATAGTTGAGTGCGCGAGACAGAGTTATGACTCCTGTGGAAGAGTGTAAAACGAAATCAGCTGAACCTGAGCCAGAGAGAAAATACCGCAAGCTGTCGGCGGTATCCTGGTCTGTTGCACTCACAGTGTATACGGGTGCGCCTGCGTCGTTTTCATCAACCGCTTTTAGATACGGCGCGTTCTTAAACACGGGTGCATCGTTCTTATTGTTTACAGTAATTGTCAAAGAAGTTGTTACGGTTGTTTTGCCGTCCTGCACTGATACAGTGAGGGCGTATGAGGTCACTGTTTCATAATCTAAGCTCTTTGCAGTGCTTATAAGACCAGTACTGCTTGATATCGCAAAGTCAGCGTTGTTGGTACCCAAAAGACTGTACTGCAGCGTATCACCGCTGTCATCATCGATTGCCGAAGCCGTTAGTAAGGTGAATCCACTTGAAAGCCCTTCATCAATGGCCGCCGTATATGGCGCCCCAAGGAATTGTGGGGCATCGTTTGCATTTGTTACACTGATGGTGAGACTGCTGGAGTCGCGGCCGCCTTTTCCATCAGAAACATGTACTATGGGGGAGAAGTAAGAGTATATGATTGATATATGATTAAAAAGGAACCAAAAGTATATAACAGAAAGACCTTCAAACAAAATAGTACAAAATCCATAAATACAGTTGCAAGACTGCAAAAGGTTAATCTGAGAATGGGATCGCACAGGCACACAATTTGTTACAAATGAACGAACAATCGCTTTTCAGTACGATTTGGAGTCATTATTAGTTGCAAAGTCGAGCCATTAATCGAGAAGCGCAGCGTTTCGTCTCTTACACTGCCAGTCTTCGTCAACAGGTCCAACCTCATCGACTGACGAAGACAGTGCCTGGCAGTACAGCAGACGAACAGTGAGTAGAACAGCAGGATAACGATTTTGAGCATTCATATGATCACAATTATGGTCTTTAAGCAAATTTTTAAAGACATAACATATATTCACAGGGGGAAAGATATACTTCATAATTTGCTGGTTTACATCGCGATCGTTTAACGAATCAGTCCCGCTTTTGAGGTAGAAAATCTCTTTTTGATACAAACAGAACTCTCTTGGAAATCATCTATACTCACCAGTCATAAAATAAGAAATGGTATCTTCGAAGTTCAATGCCTGAGAGGTCGTTACAATTCCCGTATTAGAGTCAATAGTAAAGTGCGTCACACCAGCTCCGGACAATGAATACACCAGCGAATCCCCATCCTGGTCACTTGCGCTGGCGGCGAAGACACTCGTGCCGATCGATGCTTCTTCGGAAACGTTCGTGGAGTATGGAGAACTCGGAAGTGTCGGGGCGTCGTTTCTGTCAAGCACGGTGATGGATACAAACTTGGAAATACTCGCTGTACCATCGGAAAACTCCACAGTCAAGTTATAACTATCTTGTGTCTCGTAATCTAAAGTGACTCCCGTCTTAATACGAATCATTCCCGTGTTGAGAATATCAAAATCAGAACTTCCCGACAAGCTAAACAAGATTCCATGTCCGTCTTCGTCGGAGGCGCCGGTTTTCAACACATTTGTTCCACTAGGTTCGTCCTCTGCAATTGTAGCCGAGTATGAATTGCTGAGAGAGACTGGTGCGTCATTCCGATTGGTCACCGTAACGGTTAAAGATGTTGACCTCAAGCTTCCGTTGCCATAACTGTTACCATCCGACGCCGTTACAGTGAGTGAATAGAGGTTGAGCGATTCGTAGTTCAAAGCGTTGTTGAGGGTGACAACTCCACTTGTAGGGTGGATGGTAAAGTCGGAGCTTTTGGCGCCAGATAAGGAAAATGTGATGGAATCTCCTGCAAAGTAAATAAAAATAAGCTGTCAGAGAAACTTTAGTAAACAGTCTGAAGGTCTGGAAAATGACAGAAAATGATAGAAAGTCACAATGTGCCATGTTATCGAGTCGAAGATTTGGGGGCGAACTAGTTTAGGGGGGAGGGGCAAACTTATTAAAGTTAATCGAACTCGTCTTTAGGGGGAAGAAATGTTGGGGCAAAATTGCAATGAGTTGAAACCTCCATAAACCAAATCAAGTGTACTTCCATGTTAACAACACCAGAACCCAATTCCAGAAGTAATTTCGAGACCCTGAACATTCTTTTAGCGAGCTACGCTGTGACTACTGTGGACACAAGAATTGTCATCGTTAAACCTACCTAAGTCTGGGTCAGTAGCGGCTACAGTCACCACGCTAGCTACAGCGTCATTCTCTGGAACGATAGAAGAATATGGCGCACCAACAAATGAGGGACTCTCGTTAACATCCCTGACTGAGACGACAACTTCTGTCGTGTCAGTTAGAGAGCCCGAGTCTGTTGCTGTCAGGGTCAAGGAATAACTAGGTGTTGTCTCGAAGTCAAGGCTCCCAGCGACCTCAATGATTCCATTGCTCAGCGCATTGAACAGCGACGAACCTTAGCAAAGAAAGGAAGGATTAGTCCTCATTGTTGATCTTTTTAGCCAATAATCTTTCAAATGTTTTTGCTTGTGCGTGATTGGTTCAACTTCTAACGTCACCACGTGTCTTAGCTGAAACTAGGGAATTCCACTTTCCTCGTCTATTCCTCGGAATAGACGATGCCCGCGGGTAAATATCTCAGCATGTTCAAGTCAAATGAAGGCTACTGTTCATTTACAATAAACTTGCTACAGGGTATGCTTCCGTATGACAGCGGTAGCCGTAAGGACAACTAGTCGCACAAGTTGAACACCATAACTGTAAGTTTTCTTTAGTGTCAATCTTATTTCGTCGATATAACCAACTTTATTTTTTAACTCACCCGAGCCCGAGAGGCTATAGGTCAGCGTATCGCCACCATCAGGATCTACAGCAAATATTGTAATGATATCAACTCCATGAGCGCTGTTCTCTGAAATTTCACCGCTGTAAGAAGACAGCGTAAAGCTTGGAGCTTCGTTGACATCGTTTACCGTAATAGTTACACTTGCATTTGCTGTTCCACCTGTATGAATGAAAAAGGCTATTTATTTACAACAATTATTCCACACTTCTTGGTCGTATAGAATGTGATCGCGAAGGTGCAGGTAGACAAGACCTGAAAAGAACTGTCACTTGTGAACGAAGAGCGTCAGATCATGATCAGGAAAAATGTAAGAGCGTTTTGTCAAAATTAATCAGTAAGCTCTAGAATGATTTGACTGAGCTTTGTACAATAAAACCATTCAGTGAAATCATGATGCATTAAGTGTCAGTTGTGCTTTTTGTACGTAATAAATAAAGTAATGGAGAAATAATTCACCTAAATGAGTTGGCAATCGTGGGTAAAGATTCCAACTTCAATTTACGAAGGCAATGTTGTTTAAAATCTCGGGTAGTTTTTACGTACCGCATAATTTGACAGAGCACGCCATTTTTCATGCGGGGTGTAATTATCGCGTGTCATTTTTACCGCGAACTAGTACCAGGCTTACTCTAGTTAAAGACACCGATTCACTCACGTCATCACACTGTTCCATAATTACCTGCGGACTCAGCCTGAACTGTTAGCGTGTACGAGTTCTGTGCCTCAAAATTAACAGCTAATCCATTAGTGAGCACTTTTGTTCCATCCGCACTCAGTTTGAATGGTCCCGCCGAACTTATAATCGAGTAAGTAACACTGCCTCCACCACTTTCAGACGCTAACAGAGTTATTCCGTTGACAGTGGTGTCTGTGGGCACATTTTCGTCAACATTACCGCTATAGGAACCAGGACTGAACACAGGCGCTGCACCTAAGACGAGGAAGAAACAAGAAACCTGCGTTGGAACACCAATTATGCTTTTTTCGTGAGAGATGTAACACAACTAACATGCAGTGATGCGGGATAAGATTTTCCTTGGCCCAAAACGTCTATAAAAATGTTGCAATCGTCATGCACAGTGCTATTTCATAAATGCTTTTATCAATTAAAGAGGGGCAACCAAATGTTTACGTTGGATCCTTACCTAAAGGAAGTGTTTTACGGTTTAGACAACTGGTGGGCGTTCCTTGCGCAACAACAAAAATTCCTAAAACGTGTCAGAAAGAGTCACTCTTCCTTGCAACGCGCCAGGCTAATGAAACAGGATAACATCAAGGAATCATACCCACTAGAAATTGATTAAACCAGCTCAGTTGTTTATCTATGAAGATTTACTTGAACAAGCTAGACACAACTGTTTCTAGTATTTCGCGAGCACAAACTTTAGATTCGCCTTCATGAGGAACTCTGCTTAATGATGGGTCTCGATTTTCTTGACAAAAGAGAAAGTGAAATTACCTCTCCGAGAAGCCTTTGTTGTGTATAGCATAGTTCATTTCTGATGAAACTTATATTGTTATATTGAGAAACATTCGGTAACTTCTGCCAACAATAATTGCGTGTGCAACTTGAAGAAATCACCGTACGGTTTGTTAAGTCCTGAAAGTTTCAGGGATCAGTACTTTGCAGATTACAATCATACATCCAGAAAGTTTTAAAATTTTACTTTGATCAAGACAGCCCCTAAGCAAAAATCTAATTAAGAAATTTTATCTCCCAATGAATTTCACGGTATCAATTGGGACAGTAATTAATAATGGTAATAGGACGGAGTGAAGCTAATTCAGTCTGTAATTATACGAGTGATTTACAATATCGGACGACCGCGAAGCGGAAGTCCAATTTGTCAATCACGAATATAATTACAGACAGTATTGGAAGAACCAATCAGTAAAAACTATGCCCACTTACACAGGCATGACATGGCACCTGTCTTATTACACTAACCAATTACAAGCATGACGCATACACTGTCGTATTGGAGCTCAAATCGGGTTGGTGATAACCAATCACGTTCGAGAATTTTGTCATAGTTTTGATCAAATTGACTACTGTTGTATCATTAGAAAACGTTTAAGTTGCCTTTGGCTCTCTGAAAACTGTCGTTAATAAGAATGAAACCTTCTGATTTAATTTCTATTAACACCCCGAATCAAGCATTAGGGTCACGAGAGTAATCACCAACTAAATGAGCTCTTGATTGTTGTATAAATTCTCCCCTGTCAGCACCCTTGGAAAGTATGGAGAATTTTATGGAGATTATAAATACTTGTTTCCGGAGAGCAGAAGGTTAATGTGAAGGTTAGTTGTGAGAGCATAAAAGAACACGTTAACCAAACGGGAAAAAGGATAGGGAAAGCTGAAGAGGGTTGGAAAGAATTGCCCATGGCGATTACCTTTTCAAAAAGTTTAATCTACATTTCCCGCGATGCACTAACTGCGCTTTAACTCTTAAGATGTGATTATTATTTCTCCCTTCTTGCTGCTCCACATTTCCTTGTAACTTCTACCTGTGATATCTTTGAGTATTCTCATTGCCTGTTTGCTGGATAATGTATCGATTTATAGTGAGAAGTAACGCTTTAATCAAAAAGGCCTAATATATATATACGTATGTGTAATGAACATCAACACAAATAAATTTGCAAAATTCGTCAACTTTGGAAAACCAGACAGTTCATGTGCTCTTAGTGTGAGGCAAAAAAAGATGCTTATCGAGAAGATTAATTCTATATTTGCTTGGATCTCCGTGTTTCTAACAGTTTTCATTGCTGGCATCCTATGTTGCTACAAACGCACTCGATGCCTACTGATGCAGAAAGTGATTAAAAATTTTGGATGTTTGACAGAGCGTACGATTTCTCTCGAATCGAGATCATTTGGATTTTTTTATAGATATAACGAGAATTTATGCCATAAACATTCGCCTTTCGCTTTGACGAAGGGCTAACGCTCAGCTTCAGGGACTCATGGTGGGCAATTTACGTTATCAACTCAGTTGATAAAACCAAATTTAATGCTGTGATAACCCCACCGATATAGAACCACACTCTCTATAGAAACTTCCATTTATTCTCTCGAACTGAATCAGCCTGCCTAAGTTTTCCATGGATATCATTCATATAATTAACTTCGAAATAACAACTACAAAACTTACCTTCGGATATCGGTACCCAAGCGAGAATCACGCAGAGTCTTAATGTCTCATAAAACATCTCATTCCGTAATTGAGCGGGAACTCATGGTTTTTGAAGTTTGCTGAAAATTAGAACAAATTTTTTTAGAATATTGTGCGCCAGCAGAAAAGCTCGAACACACTACGGCATCTCTTAAGTTGTAAAATTCTTTATAACCATCGAGATGGCAACACATTACTTGAGATTGCAATCACAATATCGTGACGTTGATAAGCAATCAACCAGAAATCATGACACCTTTGACACTGATATTGTTCCAGCACAAAAGGGAGCATTTGTTTATACATAAACTACGTTTTAAGTAGCTATTGTTTTACCAGCTCGAGCAAAAACTTCTGTTAGTATATTGTTATGGAAACGGAATACGAGATGAGTTCGAGACCCATCTACACGGGAAAAAAACTCGAAGAACATTTGAGGAATAGTAGTCTATGAGACCTTGATATCTATTATTTTTTTTTTTTTTTAGTTACTAGAACAAACAGGGCTCAATTACAGACCTTCTCAATGTAAGTTCAGATGAAATATAAAATCCAATCTTTAATATTCGCTACATGTGAGCTTTTAAATGCACGAAAGATTTACAGGTAGCTCTAAAATAACCAATCTTTTTAGATTAAAGACGAGCAAAACTTTGAAGTCGATACTAAACTGATTATCGAATAATGCCTCTATAACTTGTGCTTTGCCCGAAATATTTGAATGAGTGAGTATAACACTTTTAACGGTTTATTTTATGAACCCCGCATATTTGTAATTCAGAATTTTAAACTTTTATATTATCTGCAGGCAAAATCTATCCTGTTCTTATAGGAACACTGTCTACTGTGTTGAAGAAGGAGAAAAAAAGCCAAATTTTTTCGTCTGAGAATAAAAGAAACTTATTTATTAGTCATTCTTTTAAAGCCGAAAAGTGTGTTAGGGATTTTAAAATGACAACAACAACTCGATCGAATCCGATTTAAAAGCTTACCGGTAAAATGGGTCCATTTTCTCTAGGAAAGGAGGGAAAGAGTGTTTTATGAGTATCACTGCTGTCAAGGCCAGAATTAAGCCATTCAGGGAAGCAAGTTGATTTAGCATTTTTCCGTTATCCATGTGTTCAGCGTCGATGTTTTCACTATTGCAACATTATAGCCGGCAAATCAAATATGGCGCCAGTTAGTGAACGGAAGCGAGGCTTCACTGGTACTGACGTCATATCGAGGAATGACTTGTCGATCTCCAAACCGGGTGGGGCGGTGTGTGTGCAAGCACCATGAAGAGAGGGTTTAGGAGTTTACTTTGACTGGTGTGTTATGGATAATTTTGTATTTTGTATAATTTATTCTTCCTAGTTGTGTTGATTTCGAAAAGCACTTCATATCTCGTCCCTACATGAATTATAATCCTCTTGACAACTCATGCGCAATATATTCCAAGATACTGCATCAGAGTGTTCCATACTATTCAATTGTTCATTCCTAAACGAATTCTGCAATGTTGGGCTCCAAATGCAAAATAGAGGCGAAGCAATAAGTGGTTGTGGTACTTTATAATTTATCATCATCATGTAATTAAGTAAGTAAGTAAGTGAAGACTATATTTTATGAGGGTTGACATGAAATAGCCGGAGCTAATAAACTTGTGGCCCTATAGTGGTGAATTTTACAGAGACTATGAAAAAGGAAATAAATGTAATAAACTCATTAGGTTTGGATCCTCCTCACACTGCTTTATCAAACCTGTAGGTCTTTTGATCACCTGTCTAGCCTCAAGATTCTTGCAAGTCAACAGGGTCACAACTTACAACTCAATATGAAATATTTAAAATTTACTTTTATTGAAATATTTCCTTGCTTTTTAGGTTTTAAAGTAACAAAATAATCCTGGCTTTTCAGAGGTGAAGTTTGGACACCTCCCTTTGAGAATTTATGGACCCACCCCTGGTTTGATATCAGATCCTTAACCCTTTACTCCCAGATCCAATTTTTAATTCTCCTTACTGTTAACCATACAATTCTTATAATGTTAGTTCAGAGAATTCAGTATTGCATCAACTAATTATCCCGAAATTGATATATTTCTTTATTCTCATCACTTATCTGGTTGATATTGTATTGATATTGTAAAGAGAAATTCTGTCTTGGTCACTCATGGGAGTTTAAGGTTTAAGGTGCAGTTTTATCAAAATATGTAGCCACTTTTTCGTCCTCTCTTTTTTCCTTATTGTTATTAAAAAAGGTAATAAATTAACTACATCAGATAACTCCTTTCCTTAGAGGGTGAATCATTCCTGGGAAAACCATCAAATAATCGCATCATGGAAATAAATAATCTGACTTAATTATGAATTTTTTAACTTTTTCACCCCCAGGAGAGATTAAGAAATAATTTTTCCAAGAAATCTCAATATACTTTCATCTTCAAACAATGAAAAAATAAACCAGTAATCAGCAAGGGAATATTCTTTAATTCTAAAACAAATTCTCAGAGCTTAGATTAAAGAAATGCAAGAGAGACAGTAAGGACAATTGATACTGAAATCTTGGGAGTGATAGGGTTAAATGGCCTCATAATATTAGCCTGGTGACCATACTAGATTCAGCATAGCAAGAGAAATTTTGGCTTCTAGCTGTTCATATGGAACGTTTGTGTCTGGTTGCCAAGCATTAGGGTTTAAGCCCAGGACCCAGTTGTTTCAAGGCTGATTAGCAATTACCCAAGGTTAAATTTTAATCTGGGTTTCTTTATTCCTAAATTCAAAAGCCTTTTTTGGCAGGATAATTTTCTGGATCCTTTTTTAAAGTATCTAGTAATCATATTCTAGACAAAAATAATTTGATTGAATTTTCTTTTAAAGCTTAAAAATCTGAAATCAGATCTTGCACTAATGCTGGGTTATCTTAACCCAGCTTTAACAACCCAATCCTGATCCTAATCACGTGGGAAGTTTGAGCTTGAGGTTCATGAAATGAAAGAAAGATGATATCAATATCAGTATCTGGGCAACTGCCCACCTACCCCTCCCCTAATCCAACATTAACCCAAACTTGTTATCAATTGACTGTTGTTGAGTTAGGGGAGGGGTAGGTGGGCAGTTGCCCAGATACTGATCTTGATCCAAAAGATGATCATTCGAGTTTCAATGTGGTAGCCGACGTTATGGACGTTTAACCCTTTAATTCCTGAGAATGACTGAGACAGAATTTCTCCTTATTATATCTAGACAATATTTCACACACAAGTGATGAGAATAAAGAAAAATGTCAGTTATGGGATTATGCTAATTCATCCTATACCAAATTCTCCAAAGAAACATAATGAGAATCGTTTGGCAGACAGTCAGAAGAATTACTAATGAGATCTTGGGAGTTAAGGGGTTAAGTCTTAGGTTAATTGATATCCCGGTTTCCTAGTTCGCAGTAGCTGCATTTTCAGTTTAATATAGCGTGCAGAGCAGGCGTAATTTTGGCGAGCGAGTGCTCAGTATTTTCTCAACGAAATTTGTGGCCGCCATCTTCGATTTAATTGGCAGCGGAAGCCACCATATTTTGAAGCTATCTGTACACAGATTTTCGTATCGAGAGTCCCATATTCTAGTTTTCCCCAAAAAATTGAAAATTTTTGGGGGTTGGTCGGCCAGATCCTAGATGTTATGGGCGTCAGGATTTTAGACTCGTATACGTATATCTTTACAATACAATTTTTGTGTCAAAATTCACACAGATCTATCGAACTTCCATAGTGCTATAAGACTTCGAGCAAAACTGCACTACGAGCGTATTTATTGTTGTAATCCTTGAAATCTTTTTTTATCGACGTGCGGTTGTGCTCTCCCTCCTCTGTAGCTATAACTTGACTCCCCCTCTCGATTAATTATCCCACTGCTCTCTTTTATGAATCAGAAATTTAAAGGAACAATTTAAATCAAACCTCAAACGTGGGATCAGTTTATCTCCTTTATTCTGGATAACTGATAGTAACTTAAGTTTGCACCTTTGGTTTTTGAACTGAAAACCATAACGAAAACTACCTTTCGCTCACATTTTCATAATTCAGCTTGTTGTTGATCACTTGGAGGCTTCCGTGGGTTTGGTATTAACAGTGCCAAGGATAACCATGTCGCCTGGAATGTAGACCTCCGTCAAGACAAACACTTTCTGGCTTGGGAAGAGAACCTGAGTGAGTGCAAATGCAGATATGCTTCGAAAGTTGAACTGCAGACCTGACAAGTAGTTGCCCACATTGCTGGTGATCGTGTTCCTCGCTGTTGTGTAGGTTTGGGCCCGGAAAAAATCAGTCCAATGATGTACGCTACTTGCGGATCCAGATTTGGACTCTTCTGTATACGATATCGTCAATTCCTTGTCAATGGAGGCCTTGAAGGTTCTCACGTAATTGGTGCTGAAGGTAACTGACTTATAATTAGTCTCGTCATAACAGCTTGAAAATCGCCCGGGACAATGATGAGTGACGTATGGGATGGATAACTGCAAGTTGTTGTTGATCCAGTGCACTTGAAGTTTCTGCCCATTACTTAAAGGTTTAACTGTGAGGGTGTTTCCTGGCATAACGAAGGTATAAGGGTATGTCCCTGCATATCGATCAAATTTAAGAGTCATATAAATACTGTGAGATGCACCATCGTCTCCCTTTACGTATACGGCTTGCTGATTTGGTGATATCGATTGACCTGGAAGAACTTCTGTGTGGGCACTAAACTTGAATTTCTTTTTGATGTCTTCTCTTATGATATCGTCAAAGATCACTCTATTACTGATGAACAAGGCAACTTCAAACGTATTGGGAATAATTTTCTGGTCAATCGAAAGCGGGTCGTTAAAGTCCTTTTTTGTTTGATCTGTTACAATCGATTTTGCCGAACGTGTTTTAAAAAAGATATACAATGTCCCGTAGCCGGAGGTGGCAGTTTCGAATCCACCCGTGGCAAGGTAGAACTTGTCTGGCACAAGACCGGCTGGTGTGAGCTTATCTTCGTAAGTTATTCGAGCCAATTCGTAATTCTCTGATTTTAACTTGGTGTTAAAGTATACCTCTATTTGTGTTTTGATGTTTGCTTTCAGGGTGTCAGTCAAAGGTAACTTTATGACATCGAAAACACCGTCACTTAGATCAAGTACTACTTTGCCTTTTGTGAGCGATCCCTCCAGTTTAAGTAAGTTCATGGTGCCAGTTATCTCAGTTTTGTCTGTAACTGCTGCAGTTTCATTGTAATTATACTTGTCTTTACTTCTCTTAATGAACTCCCAGTACTCCACGGTCGCCTTTTTGATTTTGATTTTCAGAGTTGCCCTGTTTTGGTTGTTTCTAATAAACTGAATAACGGGTGGACCGACATCCATTATGATTCTAGCTTCGAGTTTGGATCCTCTGGTATCTTGGACTAAAGATCTTTCGGTTGCTATATTCTCAACGAATCCAGCGTTGGTTTTACTGTCGTACTGATTCTTCCAAAGTTGATTCACGCGCTCGGCGCTTACTGCCATAATGGCATCCCATTCACGCACCAATGAGCGACCGCTCAAATCTTGGAGAAGCTTTTCTTTGCTTCCTAACACGTCGTCGGAGAGGTGACGCTCGAACTGTTGATCGTTGTTGGTGGATTTTGGGGGGTGGAAGATGACATTCACGAAGAAGTTGATCCTGAGAGTAGTAAGCGCTGTCGAGAACTGGATTCCTTGGTTGGTGGTAACTTTTGGAAAACGGAAGATCCAAGTGTCAAAAGGAGTCATTTTTATAAACTTGTTAGCGAAGTCTGGAGATGGGTTGACTTCCACGACTGGGTTTCCCGTTTTAATGTTATAGACAAAGCGATATTCAGTGGGTGTGCTTGTAAAGGACTTGGGATTACGATCAAGGTCTCTGTCTTCGAATGAGTCACCCAAAGCAGTGGCTTGAACATATGCAGTGTCATCTTTAGACTGTGCAATATTGTCTGCTTTTACTTCGATTTTCACAACACGGACTCGCACATACTCATGGAAAGGAAGAGAGGTCAGTGGAATTCTAATTGCGTATCCTTCTTCAGATAGCAAAGCTTTGACGGGCACATTAGAAACTGGGAATCTTATGGGCTCTTTTAGGTTCACAGGGCTTGTGGGAAAATTTTCCAGTGCTAGAATAGACGATTGCACCTGACGAATGGCGGCTGCCTGAATGGCCATGGTGTCGTAGCTTGTTACTAGCGTTGGGTTTTGAAGATAGTGGTACTGCAAAGCGGCATCCATGGTGACAAACGTTTGGATGAGCTGTGAACGTACTTGATTCTCCTTCATTTTGATAATGTTACCGATTTCGAAGAGATCAGTAGTTTTAGCATCGTTATCCGAGAGGTCTGTTTGTGTCAATGTTGTCTTGAGTTTTCTTAAACGAGTGCTCTGTCTCTTTGCAAGATCTCGCTGCATTTCAATCTGTATTTGTTTGTATTTTCTTTCTGCTACGTTTGCAGCAATGTTTACGTATCTCTTGCCCCTCGATGATAAACGTTTTGCCTCACGCTGAAAATCCAACGCCTCCCCAGCCACCTGTTCTGGTAAAAAGCCCGACGTACTTGTATACGACACGACATCATTTTCAAAATCTTCCCAATCCTGCATTGATGGGAAACTATCTTTACTGATAGATGAACTTGGAATGTTACCTAAGGCTCGGTTGACCGTACCAATATCATTCCTCATATTTCTGCCGAGTGCATAAAGCTTATTAACCTGCTCAATAATTTGGACAACATTCTTTAGCTTTTCCGCAATTCGTATAATACCTGTCAGTTTCTTATCGATATTTGCCAGGCCGACGCCCCCGGTAAACAGCGACCCGATGACTTCAGCAACAGTGAAAATGGCTGAGATTATTTGCTCTGTTAGGTACTGTTTGACTGCCGCAGCCAACGCTTTTCCTTTCTTTTCGACCTCGTCTTGTATTTTTATTATCTCCTGAAGTAACGATTGTGCTTCGGCCTCTTTACGGTTGATTTGATCCTTCTCCAAGTCATGGAGAGCTTGCTGAGTTTTAGCAACATCATCTTGGTACTTGGCATTCACTTCAGCTTGTGCGACCAAGAAAGTACCAGAGCTTTTGACATTTTTGTTGAGTTCTTGCAAAGAAGTGGTTATTTTCTCCAGCTGTTTGCGACGTTGTATTTCGGTGGAGACTGTTTTGTAGGTGGTTTCGTAATTGGCAACGGCTGTCAGTAGTTTATCGTAGAGCGGTTTGTATTGAAGGAAGGTTAATCTGGGAACAATGAGTCTTGACTTGGCGTATTCTGTCAGCTGGGTCTTACTTAAGAGTAATGCACGACCAAGGACCATTTCAAGGTCGGGGGATAAGGGTGAAGATTTCGTAAGGGTCTCTGTAATCCAATTCAAACTTTCGCCAGCTGTTTTCCCCGCACTATTAACTAAACTGGGTGAGGAACGGACAGCCAAAATGCTTTGTACGCTGGTCGCAGCTAGCTCTAAGCTGTTCACAAAGCTTTGGTAGACCCACCTTGCTTCATGAGATTTTCCATCACTGTCGTACAGTTCCGCTGCAGTTTTCTTATCGGGGTAGAGCAGTTTCTTGGTATTGTCGACTTTGACTGTAAATTGGTTGGATTGGTCTTCCACAGTCTTGTACACGTAGTCGTTTGCGTAAGTGTTATGCGTGCCGGTCTTGGTTTGGGTGACCTTCAATATTCCACGAAAGGTTTTGGCAAATATTTTAACGACAGGCTCAGAATTTTCATGGGATCCAACAATTATTTCTGGGACCTTGTTACCAGAGGATAAAGCCAAGAACTCTCGGCACACAAGATAAATCTGTTTTGAGCCGGGAAGCATCAGCTTGGCAGTTGCGCTGATTTGTAAGACATCTGCAAAGATGAATAAATGTGTGACGAACTTAGGGTCTGAAATGACTAAATCATCCAGTTTAAAGCTCATTTGGCTTATGGTGACGTAGTTAGTAGCCGTGGATGTGACAAGATCCGGGTTGAAACTTCCATAAAAACCAGCAACATTAGGGTCTATGAGCAAAGGAAAGTTAGGGTGACTGGCTGCCCCAAATTTCTGGAAAATTGTCGCAGATAGTACATCGTTCCACTTCGACTTAGAAGGTGATTCTGCCGTGAAGAGTGTGTTGATAATCCCTTTGAAGGAAAGGCCCATTGGGATTAATGTCTTGAGGTTGTCAGTGTCCTGGTAAGCTTGTGTTACTAAAAACATAAAGATGCTCTCCTTCACTTTGTAGACATCGTCCTTCAGTTTCGGTAGGATATTCTTCAAAGCCATATCACCGCTCGCTGCCAAAATCTTTCCTGCTTCAAGAGTATATCCCTGTTCGCCATCTCTTGGCTGGGTAAACGGGCGGAAAGAGTAACCTCTGGGACCGAAGCTGAATGAAGTATCTTCGAAGGGAAAGAATTTACGGACTTTCTCGGAACCGATTTCTTGGTCGTACACAAATACTTGGTAAATAAAGTCTCCCATCTCATAACCGGAAACGTAATGTGTACCGTATTTTGAAAAAAGAGCTGTTATTTCGTCACTTGTCGCATCTGAGGAAACGGAGGTTGAGTCAAGATTTGAAAATTCTGAATTGGTGATGATGGTAGTGCTTATCCTTTTCCAATAACGTGCCAGAACGTAAGATTTCCCCACCATGTTGCTAGGAGTTATCCCAAGGAGTTGGGCATAGGAATCCATGTTAGTTGACCTCGGTTGATAGGTAAATGCTGCCGCGTCACGGATCTCGTCCACAAAACGCCAAATGGCGAAGAATTGTTTGATCAAATCCTTTTCATCTGGATGGTAGGTCACCTGGATAAAGTCACCGAAATATGTGATGTCACTCTTGGTGGTTTGATGTCGTACGTTTTTTAACAACGTGGACTTTTCCACAGGGTAAAACAGTGGACTGATATTATCATCACTCGGTAAGACTGGCTTCAAACCATCAAGAATGCTGAATGGTTTGCCAAGCTTGTTGGCTGAAATGGAATCAAAGGAAGTCAGAAAATTAGTTACAGTGGATTGAAATTTACCTTGCGAAAAAAACGAAAAAAAAACATGTACTCTTTTAATATCTTTTTTCCAGCTATTGTAGTATCTTCATTGAGTTGCATTCTGTTTCCTCGTAAAGGAAAAAAATTTGTACAATGCATACTTCTTCATCATTATCATCATTATCATCTTTATTTACCTTATTTACACAATACAAAAATTTATTTACAGCGTTAATAGGCGAGGAGACCCAGGAAGCCACCGGGCTTTTGGGAGAGCCACCTCACTTACAATAATAAATAAAGGAAAGAAAAAGCGCTGCGAATGTGCGGCTAGGCCAATTCAGAGATTATTTAAATAAAAAATCTGGCATTTTCGTCTTAAAGCCAAACAGGTTTGACGAACAAGTGACTGAAACAGGAAGAGAGTTCCAAATTTTAGGACCTTGGTAGAGAATTGTAAATGGCATAAATTTGTATGGCATAAATGAGTTCGATAATTACTGGCTGTTCTTGTGTCAGAGTAGCGAATTTGGCTATTCGTTACAAGAAGATTAAGGGGCAATGGGGGCAATAAGTTATTTTTATAATAAAATATTAATTTGGCGATTTCAAACGCATTGAAATCAAGTTAATTCAAGTTGTAGAAAAGAAAAGGAAATTGGAATAAATCTCGAAGAGGAAACAAGAATTGGGCCTTATCATAACGATAATACAAATGATATTAATAATGATGATAATAATGACAATAATAATAATAATAATAATAATAATAATGTAATACAAATTTTAAGAGGAGACCTCCATCACTCGAAGTGGTTGGCATCACTTTAAGTGGTTTTTATGGGGGTCCTCTGAAGAATAAGTAAACCAAAAATATCTAAAAATAAAGATCAATTAAATCAAATCAGCAAAAATTTATTTCAAAAGTGCCAATTAAAGCGTGTTGGGGCCAGTTACGCTTGGCAAAATAAATACGAAACAACAACTTCTATGCGTCCAGGTTCCTTGCATTCATGTACAGGATAATCACAACGAATGACAAATGAGGATCTATCTTGCGAAGATTCGAAGTTGTTGCTTCTTAGACAGCCTAAAAATTCTTCGCTTAAACTAACTCGGCAAAAACGGCAAAAAAAAAAAAAACTGCAAGTAACGCTTAAGCAATGCACATGGCGTGGGAAACCGCGCCCTCGGTATATTGTCAGCGGCGCTTTAATCTGTACGTAAATGCAACGAATCTTACAAAGCATATTTAAATGCCATTTAAACTTGAGGACGCCATAACTCTTTAACTCGTCTAAACTAAACGAAGAGAAAACGCTTAAAAACGCATTTAAGTTCCTATTAAAAATTGAGCAAGGTACAGTGGTTTTTTTTCAATTCGTTTGGCAAGGAAGCCCTTTTGATTAAAGCTCTAAAATATGTATTCCGAGCATCACTCCTCACTTTCCCGCTCTCGCACACACGTTAAGTTCCCGGATACATATGCGAACTACTGCTGTCCTAATACACTACACCGACGACCATCCAATCAGTACTTCGAATGTTCTAACACCGTGCTATGGGCGCTCGTGGTGGGCTAGGCCGTTTATTTACGTCGATGGTCACAAACTTTTTGCATACTCTTAGGATGGAATTGTCGTTATGTGTGATGCTTATGCGCAGTGATGATGTAAATGAAGACCAGCATTCTATAACGCAACTTTACAAAACACGCTTCATCTGAGTGGTCGACTAATTTATTGTTAAAGTCTACACACCGCTGTAAATTCTATACTGGTATGAAATCCCGCAACAAAAACGAGTACAAATTAAAAATTAAACGATTTGGGGAAACAATTATTCAGTTACCAAGAAGATTGATAAGATTGCAAGTATGTGGTTGAGCTTAAAGGATGGCGTTGTAAACTTTAAATTAAACACGCAGTAAAAGTAAAAAACCACAATTTCTCAAGACCTCTGTCACAGAAACAAAAGTTCCTATTTTCTTCGTTTCAAGGAATCGATCACAATGAATTTATAGGCATTTCGTTCAAGAATTTTCCTGAAAGTCTTATGAAATCCATAAATTCACTCATTGTCGTTCTTTGCTGTTCATTCCCTCTCGAGCGCTTTGATTGGTTTTTACGTCCCTCTTCTGATTGTGTTTGCTAAAAATCAGCGACTTGATCACAAAGTAGACGATGAATTAATTATTCTCTCGGGTAAAACGCGTTTACAGTTATGCTTTAGGGGTAATGAAACACATTTTCTCCGCTTCTTTAACACGGTAAACCCATTAGAGTCGTGAGTGTTGGGAAAGCACTCGAAGAGCTTGCAAAGCGTGACTGTGTTTTCTCGACATCCCGCGTGTTCGTTATTGTGAATTAATAGTATTGTTGCCTAAGAGTTCTCACCTTGAATTCCCTGTACCACAGCAAGAAAAACGAAAGTGACGGCTACAGCCATGTTTCGTAAAGACCCTCCGACAGTAAAGCGCCTGAAACTCAAAAAGTAAATGCAAAATTTCAAAATACAACATTTAAACAACGTGCGACTAACCTGGAAAAAATTAAGAAAAGAAACTAAGTTGCGCTAAATCTAATGATGATTAGTAAATATCGCAGTTATGTCAGGGTGAAATGATGAGAAGACACAATAATCTTGACTACTTTTACATCTACAAAGGTTTTATACGACATCAAAATCTATTAATTATTAAAATCTATTGTAAGGAAAAGCTGGAACTACTCGCGCAAATTGTCGACGCCTTTTTTGGTTTTTCAATCCAGTTTCCTCTTTGAAGAGCTAAGGCGATAAGTTGTGACTTGAAAAATTGCCAATCACTTCCTTGGCAACATTTTTCATTCTCTTCCCACTCCGCGCGTTTCCGATGCTGTTCATTTGAAAGCAACCTCTATGGCCTATTTCTCTCTTCTGCTTCTCTTAACTCTTTACTTCCTAACATCAGTATGCATATTCCCCATACTATTTTTTCTATATTTCCATAAGTGCTGACAAGGAGAATTTGTTCAACAATCAAGAGCTCTTTAAGTTTGTGATCATTTCCTTTATTCTCGTTACCATAATGTTTAATCCTGGCGTGATATTGTAAGGAGAAATTAGATACTAGTCACTCTTAGGAGTCAAAGGGTAAATAAGTTCCGAGCCTTTTTTTAGGATGTTCACTTCCCAACGAGGGAATTATTTTTAAGGGAATTTTTGCGAGTATCAGATGCTAAAACCCCTCAAGCACTTTCCCACCCGAGCACAGATTCGGCTTTATCTATCATCATTTGTTGTTAAGACTTGAAGCTATTGTATTGTACGTGTTTTTTAGTTACTTACCTGTTGTTAGGGGATCTCTTTGTTACCGGCCACTCGTTAGTAAATGGAACTTGAAAAATCTTTTACTCGGTAAACCGTTCTTGGGCTGTTTTCGCTGAGTCTTCTGTAAAATAAAACAAATGTCATAAAAAGTAATATTGTGAAGTTATTCTACGAATATGAAGTTATGTTTTAACGTTACCCTTGCTGCTCTCGCTTTAGGAGTCAAGGCACTGTGAAGAGGAGACCTCGCCTTAGAGTTCATAAAATTTGTGTGCGTGGGTTTTATTAAGATTACATCACCACTTTTCACGGATCACTGATTAGGGCGCTTGATGATGACTGACCCGTTGCAAGAAATCGTAAAAACAGTACAGTTTAAATAATTGATCTTCCTTTGAGTTGTTGAAATTTCAATTGTTTTGTTGCACGGGTTGATGTTTACGTCTGGAAGATATTTTGTTGTGAAAATTAATCGATCCTATCAGATTTCCTAAACGCAGACTCGGTGCTTGCATATTCGGTTGTTTTCTATTTTTTAGACCTTTTGAAAATTTTCCTTTTTTTTCTTTTTTCTTTCATTTGCTTTGTAACAGGCTGAACCATTAAAATTTAACCAGACAAATTGTTTGGGCTGTTATTGTTTCATAGTCAAGTGAAAAAAAACTTTCGAATCACTGAAAGCGCGGCAAGAGAAGCAGAAAAAAAAAAAACGAAGAACAAGAACTCCCACAGTATGAACAAGAGCAAGCGTTTTTAGCACACAACGTTCGCTTTAAGGGCGTCGCTGTATTGATATTTACAGTCTCACATCGTCGTTGGTTCAATGAACAAGACTTTTTAGACTTAGGGTCTTTAAACAGATTTCAGTATCATGATACACTTAATAACTCATTTTGATTTGTTCATGGCCTCTCTTAAAGGCTTTCCTCGGGGTCTCTAACCATTGTTTCGTTTTAAACAAATCATAATGAGATATTTGTGTCATGGCCTGAACAAGATAATGAAGGCAAAGAAAAAAAAAGGTCATAAACTGTTCCTCGTAATTTAAATTTTATTTGACATATGTCCGGATATTTGATTTTTTTGTCTTCATTCCGATATAAAATTCATCGACCTTCTTCCAGAATAGTTTCTCTTTTTCGTGAACACCGCCTGGCTTGTGGAAAACATTTGATTGACAAGATCTCAAGGAAACTAATTTAAAGCAGGTACAACTGAGTTTCACCGGAGCCACAAGAAAAGATCCATCGGGCATTCAACAGGTTTTAGACATTGGGAACAACATGGTATGGTAGATTCACGTCGCGTTTCGCACGATGTTGCGGCTATTTTGGGCAAAAGGAAATTGGTTTCAATCAGATTTACAGATCTACAGTTCTGAGCGAGGGAGGCCAGTTTTTCGGGGGAGGAAGCGGAATCATGAATCATGAATCAGAGCGGTTAAATTAGAAGGAATCTTGAATTTAAGAGTCGAGATACCGTGGGCTCGAGAAATCGGTGTTCTACTACAATTGTAACCACTGCAATTGCAATTGTACAATATGGAATGATCGAAACTTTGCGATTTTGTATCGTCTTTAGACCAGTCAATGGTTTCCTGTCACTCACCCTTGCAAATATGTCGACGAATATTTTGCATACAGTACATCCACCTATCTCTGAGTACTATTTTCTATTTGAGCTTATCGTAAAAAAAAAGGTTTAAAAAAAAAGAGGGAACCGAAATAGGAATTATTTTTCGTATACCATCACAACAGACAGGATTGGTATTGATTATAAGATTCCGCCTTTTCACTCTCCCCCTTCGTTTGACATATTTTCACAGAATAAATAAAAAATGAACTTTGATGGTCTGAAAAGATGCTCTTGAAGAGACCCATAACAGGTCTTCACTAATGTTCTGTTGGAATTGCGAATTCTTCCAGATAACAATTAAAAAAAATCGAGCTAGGCTTGTGGGAAATAGGCCCAACAATTAAGTACTGTATCTTTCAAAGCTTTAGTTGGCTGTAACTTTTTGACATCTCACCGTGCCAAAAGAAGAAGGTATTGGAGACTTTATTTGCTGACCGTAGTCACCTTGGATTTCACAACCTCAAACGAGTTTGATGCTTTCATGATTAGTTTGCTAACAGTTGTCAATCAAATTCAATATCGAGCACGTAGAGAAAGATAACTTGAATAACTGTCTTGAAACTAGAATAATCTCATATTTGTCTTGTCCCCAGTGACAAATAATGATGTCAGAGTACTTATCGCTCGTATTTCCTGAAGTTTGGTTTTATCAACCGACTGAGCTATTAACGTAAATTAGCTGCCATAGCGAGTTTCTGAAGCTGACGTCTCGTATTCTACTATTGGCTCGGACGAAGGGTTAACGCTCTAAATACGGGGTAATTAAGTATTATCAACTGTGTTGATAACGTAAATTGGCCACCGTTAACTGTTTCAAAGGTGACATTTCTTTCGCTCTGATGAAGGGCTAACACCTGAA
Organism: Pocillopora damicornis; assembly: GCF_964200805.1. Taxonomy (NCBI): domain Eukaryota; kingdom Metazoa; phylum Cnidaria; class Anthozoa; order Scleractinia; family Pocilloporidae; genus Pocillopora; species Pocillopora damicornis. The sequence goes on along the minus strand of NC_142674.1, from coordinate 5,549,687 downwards.
ACGTCAGCTTTGAAACCCTTTACGGTAGCGAATTTACGTTATCAACCCAGTTAAAAAAAAAAAACTAAATTAACCTGCTATGCTCTTCCACCCACGCAGCAAGTTACGCCCTTTATTCAGCTTTCTTGCAAGACCTCCACCAGTACAGTACCACTTACCCCCTTCAATCACTCGCCTGTAAATTCCCGTCTGGCACCTGGCTCTTTGTTTTTTTCTAATCAACCTACATTTTCACAATCGGATGATGTGGAAACGCTAGATTATCATCAGTAAAAGCTAGACGAAAAACAATTTTAGAGAGAGAGGCGTGAAAGAGAGGCGTGAGTTACAGAGCTTGCGATTTCAATGAAATTCAAGTTACCATGACGGAATCTCAAAGACTTCAAGATTTTTTTTTTAATAATTGAGTTTGCAGTGCCAAACCTTAACGAAATTGAGACGAAGAATCAATCACAACATTTTCTTTCAGCAAACTGGTAGTAATAATGGATTAGAAAAGTACGTTTGGTCTCTGGTAAAATGATATTCAGTAATTGTGTCTTACAGAAGTTCACTAGTTTCAATTCAACAAGAAACTTGCATAACTTTGAATCACTTCACTATTTAAGGGATTGTCCGTGTAGTTGGCTACCACATGGAAACGAGTCCCTCTCATGGAATCGAGGCGAGTGGTCAGCTAATCCAGGATAGCACAGCAGTCAAAGTCTACGCATATGTGAACATTTTAATGACCAGGTCACTTGCTTTCAGGCTGTCAGAACCAGGTTTTCTCACACAAGTTACAAACAAAGACAAGCCAGTAAGTCAGGGATTTTAACAAGCGTGGAACTTGTTTGGTAAAGCTCAAAAAATAATGGTAAATCAATGGGATAGCCTAAGAAGCTTCGAAAAGTCTGGGAGTTTCCCTTTTCCTCAATTTTGTTTCCTTTCACAGATTCCTATGAACGTTCCTATATTATTTCGTAAATTTTCCGAGAAAGTTGTTGTTTCTTATGTTTTCCTTTGAAATTTTGCGCGCAGCAAGCCAGAATTGATCCCCTCCCGCATACCCAGTTTGACCACTGTCTCAACCTTCATTCTTTAAATCCCAAGATCTGATCGTTTATTCTACCGTCCATACAGGTAACTTTGGTGCTTCTTAAAAACATTCCATTGGCAAAAAGGTACATTGTGAACAGTGTCCGCACGCAGGCGAGCGTAAACAAATGAAAAATCCAATTTTCACTTTTAAAAGTGTTTGTGTCTGCTTCCGAGAGAGCATCCACAGGAATGTGTGAATACATAGTTTGACAAGGAGGCAAAAAGGCGAATCGCAAAAAAAGTGATTGTAAGTACGCAAGTGTCCTTTAGCAGAGAGTGTCTGTGTTGGAACCAACATAATGACCAGCTCCCAGTTTTCTTGTTAGCTCAGTTGGTAGAGCAATGAATTGTTATTGCAGAGGTCATGGGTTTAAATCCCGCACAGGCCTGAATTTTATTCAGACCATATTTTCAAATCTACTCAAGTACTGTTCCTAACTGAGCGGTCGTTTCCATATAGTCTAAGAAGTCTTAGAACTCAAGCGAGGCCACTCTGATCATGACGTCATATCGTGTCAAAGAGAAACAACATGGCGGACCCTTTGTATTGTGTATGTAGACAACCGTACGACCCGACTCAGTTTATGATCCAGTGCGATTCTTGCGAAGAATGGTATCACGGAAGGTCGGTATCTCTGTTCCTGAGCGGCTAGTTGTTCTTTCGCTCTAAAATAATCGTTAAACTGCCTTTTTTTAGTTGTGTTGGTATTGAAGAGCATCAAGCTTCAGACATCGAGCGGTACCACTGCCCGGATTGTGCGTTACTACACGGGCCACTAACCCGTAAGTAAATGACATCTTTACTATCTTTATGACTGAATAAAAGGTATAAGAATGCACAAAGTCAGCAGTGTTTTTTTCAGCACGTGAAATACTTTGGAAGGGTAACTTCGATCGGTTAAAGCAATACACAGGAAGGTTTTCCGGTGCTCACTCTTCTCCTTAACTGTTTTGGAAAAAATGTCCGTTGGTTTTTTTTCCCGTAATGTCAAAAAAAGATTTTAAATCCGGTAGATTTTCCTTCGGTTAATTTGCCGCTTACAGAGTTGATCTCGATTAAGAGAAAGCGAATCATATCCTGAGACAAAATTGAACGTGCAGATCGCAGCTTACTGCCGTCAATGAGATCACCTGTTTGAGTGAAAGAATCAGAAGTAATGAAAAGGATATTAATGTAAATGCAACACAGGTCAGTTTATGTTCGAAGGTTTCTGAGACTTTTCTATCCAATCTCAAGGATTACTTCAAATGCTGACATCTGTAATTTCTGTAATTTTGGATGCTGAAGTTTCAAAACTTAAGCGTTTGTGTATTGAATCAAAGTTGTTTGAAATGGTAAACAATGAATTGAAGTCTCGCGAAAGCTGTACAAACCATGCGGGTTAAACCATCAAATCCTCTTCGCAATTTTGTAATCTTTTCATAGCGAACTATATTTGGATTCCTTCCGCTTTAAATTGTATGATTAATTTTTTATTTTACTATCCAACACGTGCGGTAAAAACTATGGTTAACGATTTTTAGCTACATAGCGGTGAACTTGTAATTAATATTACTACTTTTATTTTGGCTTTATTTTCTTCTTTAAACTATTTCTGATTACTCTTGTCCAAATTAATACCTTTCTCAGCAGTGCCTCACCTGTCTACTTCATATTTATTTCTTTAACTTGGGACTGTTGGGGAAGTGGTGACTTACCTCTGACAACCTTAGCAGAAATCATTATGATTAGGGTTGTCTGAACAGTTGTCGTCTCTAATGTTGGCTGCCGCCAAGGTCATGGAAATGTCAGTCACCTCAAGTAACAACAGTTCCTCTTGGGCCTATCCTCACATGAACTATCACACTGCATGATCAAATGCTACCTCAAAGTTCAAACCATTTACTGACTTGTGCTTTTCTTGCTTTCAGTGAAGAAAAGACGCAATTGGCATCGTCATGACTATAGTGAAATAGATGATGGGTCAAAGGTAAAAATGTTATTTCTGGGCAATAATATTTGGGAAACTTTAATTTTTTTATCACTTCTGTTAAGGTTGTGGAATGTCAGTAAAGTCGAATCTCAATGACTCAAACCTTCAAGGGAAATTGAAAAAGGTTTAAGTTATCTAGAGCTGGAAAATAAAGGACCAGAAATAAGGCAAAAATGGTGTTTGCTCATTTCTCTGTTCATACAGCATATGTGTTTTACTCAAATTTAATCATAGAGAAGTTGAGTGAAAATGGAACACCAAATTAGTGCAGAAATTACTATGTACCATAAATGTTTTTAACTGCAGTACACTGTTCGTTCTGATTGTCTTGTATCGACAGACATGTTTTGACATGGTTCAAGTTAGCGGGAGTAAAAATTTTTTGAAAATGACTTGTAGGGAAATGAAAATTGCTTTGAGTTAGTAGGTGGTTTGAGTTATCAAGGGTTCAAGATACTGAGGGTAAAATTGCAATAATTGTATGACGGAAATCCAGGTGACATCAATTTTGGTTTGAGTTAGCAAGAGTTCTTGTTATCAGGACTTAACAGTACATGCATGAACTAAATCTGCATGATTGATTTATATCTCATTAGGTGACTTATGTTTTTGTATGCATTAGTTTTCTTTTTTTTTTTGGTGACAAGTTGGCTTTTTGTTTCATCTAGGCCATCCAAGCAGGGACAGTTGCATTTATCAAGGAGCTAAAAACCAGAAAATTCAAGTGAGTAAAGAAGTTTTCCTTATTCCCATCGCAGTCAGTGTGTCTTTTCTCTAATATCAGCTATTTTATTTTTCTGGTAATATTCAGGATGATTATTAGCCATCAGATGTGGGAAGATTGCAGTGTGACTGCACAGAATTGATGGCCTGTTATGTGCAGATTATTGTTCTGTTAACCCTTTCACCCCTAAGAGTGACTGACATCTAATTTCTCCTTACAATAAAGGAATTGATTACCAACTAAAGAATCTATTGATTGTTAAACAAATTCTCCTTGTCAGCACCTTAAGAATTGTATGATGAACAGTATGCAGAATATGCATACTAATGTATGGTGTAAAAGGTTAAATTGTGCTTGTACTTTTCTCCTGCTACTGGATTTTTTAAATTTTACACCAGACGATCAGTCTCCTTATTCTCCATACTGTTCTCTTTACACTTCCTATGATACTGACAAGGAGAGTTTCTCTAACAAACAGGACCCTCTGAAATTGGAAATCATTGCCTATATTCTTATGACCCTTATATAAATATTTGTTTCAAATGTGATATTGTAAAGAGCAATTAGAAGCCAGTCACTCTGAAAGAGTAAAGGTTTAAGGTTAACACCCTGAATACTTTAAATTGTATCTCACAAAATATACCTCTGACGTACTTTTGTAAATGTCATTACCTCAACAGGATGTCTGTATGGGGAAAAAACTGTGCAAAGGTCTTTGCCGGGGGCTGTACCCAAGGCTATGTGCACACTTTTTACCCGTACAGATAAATCTAGAGCAGTAAATTACTTTTTTTTTGTTTTGCTAGTTGTTTTTCCTCATTGCCACAATTGGCACTGAGGAAATTACAGACTATAGTCTATGTTATTAGAAGCTGGACAGTTTTGGGCATGGTAGTAGTCAATCAGATTCCAGGAATTAGGATCCCGGCCCACTGAGATATGTCAGAGAAAATTGTGTTATTTGTTGCATCATAAATAGAGTTGGTGAAAAGAAACACAGCTGCATGAAGTTTGTAACTGAAGGAGCACCAAACAATTATGTGGACATTTATCAAATTCTGTCTTTCTGTTTAGGGAGGATAATGTTATTCTGAAGTTTGAAAATGGCACAGATCTGTCTACAGAGTTTTTTGAGACACATGGTTTTAACAGGCCTATCCTTGTTACCAATAAAGAAGGTTTGGGAATGGTTATACCGGACAAAAAATTTACTGTCATGGATGTTGAGAGACATGTTGGTACGTTAGTAGTTAGAAAAGTTGAATTATTTGTTATCTAGCTTGTATACATTTCTTTGCACTGCAGGTGTGAACCTAAAGTCATGCTAAACTGAGAATTATCAGCTAAAATAGATTACTGTGACCCTTAATTTACCAAGATCTGATCAATTCTCCCCTCTAGCTACTACACATTTCCTTGTAAATCAGTTACGAGAATTTACCATTTGATCACAACTTCTTCTGAATAAGTTTTAGTATTCTTGTTACCTGTTTACTGGATAATGTATGGACATTATAGATAGAAATTACATGTACATGCCAATCACTTCCAGGAGTTAAAAGGTTAAAGATCTTGTTCTTCAAGTAAAAATCAAGATCTTCTTTTTGTGTTTAGTAAACTGGACTAACAGTAATTCATATATGTTGCAGGTTCTATGAGGGAATTAGATGTCATTGATGTCTGCAGACAGGTAAAAGCCAATTACTTCCCATATATCTGTAATTTCTCAGAATGAATTCATTATCATGTATGTGCACATCCACACATGTGTTATGATACCTGCAAATGTACAGTATCGCTCAGATATGTGTTGACTAAAAACACTTGTAAAATGCACATTAATGTGTACATAAGTAATTATATAACCTAAGCATGTCTGAATTGGGCTCATATACACTTGCACGTTGACTCATCTGTCTTGTTAGTATGAGCTAGTTTACAGTGTATCTGTAGCAAATCTACTGCTACTGCTTATTATTCAATAAATCTGCAAAGCAATGTGATATGCATTTGTAACATGATACCTTTTTTTCAATATATTAATTTTACATTATCAACTTGCTGCTTTTTCTACCCAAAAGTTCTGCATTCCAAAGAATGTGATGTATTTTTAGCAGTTTTGGCATGTTGCACAAGAGATCTGTTTAGGAGAGGTGGAAAATGGGGTACATTTGTAGTTTGCAATGAAGATGACAATAGAACTAATCTGTAGCTGTTCTGTATCATGTAGAGCAGAATGAGGCATTATTAACCCTTTAAGTCCCACTAGTGACCTAGACAGAATTTCGCCTTACACAATCAGTACAATGTCAAGCAGACAAGTAATGAGAATAAAGAAAAATATCAATTGGGAGATAATTAGGTGATCCAATTCCAACTTCTCAATACTAACATCACAAGAACTATATGACAGACAGTATGGAGAATTACTAATGAGATCTTGGGAGTTGAAGGTTTGTTTAAACAAGTGTTGGAATCAGTTGTAATTTAGTCTTATCAACTGAGTTGATAATGTAAATTGGCCACTGTAAAGAGTTTCAAAGCTGAGGTTTCAACTACGGGCTAATGCCCAAAACCAATTTTAGTTTTCAACTCAGTTGATAATGGTAAATTACCTTGTTATACTCTCCCACTGACGCAGGACCTCGGTTTCTTAAGAAATTTACCCCCTTTATTCACTCGAATCAGTTGGTCTAGTTTACAAGTGTAATTGTCCAAAACAAATTGCAGGAGGATCATCGTATGCGCATGCGAGAATGGACCGAGTATTACGTTAGTCCTACCAAGAAAAAGATTTTGAATGTTATTAGTTTGGAGTTCTCTAATACAAGGTATGGAAATTTTTCTGTGTAATACATGTACATGTATGCAGCAGTCAGTTCAATTCCTTCCTTTCCACCAGTAATCAATTATATCTAAATTGTGTTGAAATGCCCCACCCAAGTGCTAAATCTGATAATTGTTTTGTTTTGTTTTTTTTTTTTTTAAAAAAAGGCAAAACTAGAACTTTTGGACCTTTTCTTCTGAGCCATCTGCTTGCAAAATTAAAAACTTTACCTTCAACACCTCAGTCCTTATTTAAGTGTTAAACACTTGTATTTCCCAGGAAAGATTGGCACTACCTCAGCCAGGCAAGGTTTAAAAATTCCCCATCCCCTGGGCATGGACAACAGTGGGTTGTTTGGGAGTTGAAGGGCTTGAAGGTTTGAATTGAGTAACACATAATAATGTATGGTGGAGGGTGGGTTTGAAGGTTCATTTGATTGGCACATAATAATATACTATTGCCATTATCGTATTACCATACTGATGTTACTCTGGGCTCTTTCAGTTTGTCATCCCTTGTTCATGCTCCAGCCATTGTGCGAGATATTGATTGGGCCAGTCATGTGTGGCCAACAGATCTTCCTGATGACAGGTAGGGTTAAGTCTCATAAGTGACCAAGAAAGAATTTCTCCTTAAAGTGTCAAAACAATATCAAGGAGCCAAGTGATGAGAATAAAGAAAATATCAATTACTGGAGTATTTGTTAACCCTTCAACTCCCATGAGCGACCAGGACAGAATTTCTCTTTACAATATCAATACAATAACAGGCAGACAAGCAATGAGAAAAAAAAAATATCAGTTAGATGGTTACTTGTTGATTCAGTACCAAATTCTCAGAACTAACATTGCAAGAATTATATTGCAGATAGTAAGGAGAATTAATAATGAGATGTTGGGTGTGAAAGGGTTAAGCCTTTGAGTGACCAGCATCTAATTTCTCCTTACATTTACTTTTCAATCATTCAGTAAGATCACGAGAGTAAAGGAAATGATCACCAACCTACATCTGTAAGAAACTTTGATTGTTAAACAAATCTCCTTGTCAGGACCTTAGGAAAAAAAATGGTTAAAGAACAGTGTGAAGAATATGCATTCTGATTGTAGCGTTAGCCTTTTAGAAGATTGACAATTTAATACACAGACTGAATTTCCTTGAATAAGTGCCTGGGTGCTCATTTAGAACTTCAGCCATAAGGAGGGGCACTTATTGGAAGGAGGGCGCTTGATCATGGGGATGCTTTCTAACAAACCATTCTCCAGTATTGATTCCACTGTAGTTGAAGATTAAAAGGTTACAAATGAAGTGGCAATAGATACAGGTTTTCCATGTTTCCCCACTATTTCACATTTAATCCTTAAGAGTGACAAGGTTCTAATTTCTCCTTACAATATCATCCCTGAATAAAAGGTTGAAGTCACAGGAATGAAGGAAATGATCAGCAACTAACAAAGCTCTGTGATGGTTTTACAAATTCTCCTTGGTAGAACTAAGCAAATGTATAGAGAACAGTATGGAGAATATGCATAATGATCTTAGGGTGTAAAGGGTTAAGAAAGTGAGGAAGGAGAGGGGTGTTTAATCAAGGGGGGGCATTTGTTTGATATTATGACCAAGGGGATGGATGCTTACCAGTATTTAGAGGAGGGGAGGGCACATATTAAAGCATGGACACTAAATCAAAGAAATACAATATGTATCTGAGGGAAACTATGACAGGATTCACTTGTTTTTACTATCCTTACCAGCCCACACAAGAAGCCTTTGGTACAGAAATACTGTTTAATGGGTGTGAAGAATTCATACACAGATTTCCATGTTGACTTTGGAGGCACCTCAGTGTGGTATCATGTTTTGAAGGTCAGTGAAGTTAAACATGAATATCTGTTGTACAAATTAATTACAAAAAATGGCTGTGAGGAAACTGAGAATTATCTAAAACTCAGGTGGGAAATATTTGGATCATTGTCAATGTCTAAGCAACTGTGCAGCTTTATGTACCTCAACACCCCCCCCCCCCTCCCCCCCTCAACCTAACATTAACCCTTACTTGTTATCAATTGCCTGTTGTTTAGTTAGGGGAGAGGCGGGTGTGCAATTTTTTAGATCTTAGATTGATCTAAATATTTTATGAGCCAAATGATTAAGATAAATGACATCCATTTATGAGAATTGTATTTAAAGAAAAAATGAAGGAAACGAAAAATGGAGTTTAGTTTCACTGCGAAAGACAGCAGCAGGATATGATAACAGAAAGTACAATGTTTCTTTTTTTTTACATTCCTCAATCCTTGTAAAAGAAAACTTATCCCTTTAACTCCCAAGAGTGATCAAGGCAGACTTTCTCCTTGCAATATCAATACAAAATCAAACAGAAAAGTAATGAGAATAAAGAGAAATATCAATCAGGGGATTACCAGTTGATCCAATATCAAATTCTCCAAGTTAACATTAAAGAATTGATTGACAGACAGTAAGGAGAATTACTGATGAGATCTTGGAAGAGAAAATGTTTAAGTTACATCATTATTCAGGTACATAGACATATATCGGGTATGTTGACATAAAATTAGTTTGCATATGTTTTAATTGAGCAAATTTCTCCTTTATTCAGGGTGAAAAAGTGTTTTACTTTGTTGAACCCAATGAAGAAAATTTCACCAAGTATGAAAAATGGGTTTCCTCTGCTCGGCAAAGCGAGGTGTTCTTTGGTGATATGGTGAAGAACTGCTACAAGTGTTCAGTAAAACCAGGCCAAACCATGTTTATCCCAACAGGTGTGTATGAATTGAAGCAGCCTGTTAACCCTTAACTCCCATGAAAGACCAAGACAGAAGTTCTCCTTACAATATCAATACAAAATCAACCAGAAAAGTGATGAGAATAAAGAACACTATCAATTTGGGGATAATTAGTTGATCCAATACTAAATTCTCTGAACTAACATTATAGGAATTGTGTGGTTGACAGTAAGGAGGATTACAAATTTGGTCTGGGAATTAAAGGGTTAAAGGCGTTCAGTTTTTAAAACGGGGCGAAATTAGCATACGGCGCAGTAGTGACGGCGGAGCGGAAAACAGCAAGCAGGTTTGGGTCGGGTTTCGACCCCACTAACAGCTCCCTCGTTTTTTTCTCTCAGGAACTATCATTAGCTACTAAATTAAAATGCGAACTCATTCAGAGTCAGCCTACATTGTGCATGCTTTGAGTAGCGAGATTGAGAGCACAGAATACATGTAGAACACAAAAGCACTGCAGATTGTGTCACATTAGTGGGGTGTATCAGTGGTTTCAATAGCTTTCTCCATAAGCGGCTGAGAATGGTGTAATAGGCGGGTGTACCGTAAGGCAAAACCCAAAAACTTAAAGCCTGCTCACAGGCTAAACAGACGGCGGTAGACCGCTGGAAACCGGCGGCTTCAATTGAAACCTCTAGTTCACTTTTTGTGCGGTGAGAATAACGTTTACCAGCGAAATGTTTTCATCATTTCAGGCTGGGTTCATGCAGTATTTACACCAGTTGATTCACTGGTGTTTGGAGGGAACTTTCTCTGTACTTACAACACTGAACTTCAGCTGAGGTAAGTCCAATGCTTAAGATCTACCTAGTAATTCTCCCTTCTACCTTTTCTACATTTCTTTGGAAACTACTGAAGAGATTTTTGGTGTTGTATCACGCTAACCTTCCCACTGATCCTCTGCCTCTTTTCGTCGCCTGTTTTCTGGATAATCTCTCTAATCTGAATTTTACGTCAATCATTTAGTCGTTGGTTAACTCCCTCAACTCCTAAGATCTAATTCTTAACTCTCCCCTCAAGCTGCTACACATTTTGATGTAAATTAGTTACAAGAATTTTGTGTTAGATCAAGATAACAACTTTAACCTGATACGTTTTAGTATTCTTATTACCTGTTTGCCGGATAATGTATGGATATTATGGGGAGAAGTTACGTTTTAATCGCTTCTTGAGGATGATGCGCATATTCTTGAATATTCTCAGGGTTTATCAACTTGAAAGACAACTCAAGACTCCTGATAAATTCCTTCATCCGTGTTTTGAGACGATAAACTGGTATGCTGCCGTGTATTTACTCGATAAGATAAAGGGTAAGGAAAGGTTTTCTATGTGCAGTTTTGTTTTTTAGCACTCTTACGACCAGTTAGATGTCATTATCGACACTATCAGAAAATAACGTAATTGCGAAACACGAAAAGTTTACCAAATGCACATATTAGCAATTAATAAAGACTAAAGCAGAATGGTAAATGAACAGGATGCCTATGCTTGATTAAGCTTCAGTTGTGTTCGGAAAGTCTTGAGTTTTGTTTCCTTTTATAGATTTCTGGGAACATTTCAATTACTTTTGCTTATTTTGCAAAACAGCGATTGTTTCTTATCTTTTCCTCAAAAATTTTTAGGCGGGAAATTGATGCACGGCGCCAAAAATTGATCCCCTCGCGCATGCCCAGCGTTCGACCGCTGTGTTGACCGACTTACGCTACACGAGTCTTACAGCCAATAAAATTATGGCAAAACTGAACTGGACTTACATCACTCGATTCACTAATAACTCTTCACTCGACTCTGATGATGACTTGCGCCAAGGTTGTTTAAACATCAGTGACTTCTTTCACCTGGACGATCCGACTACACTTTCAAATTACTTTTCTGTTGTTGTGTTTTATGGCGCAGCCGTCCATGAAGCAGGCAGAAAACCGCCCATCAGTGTAATACAGAGTTTAAACAGCCTCGTCGCAGTACTCAAGGAGTGGAGCGCTAAAGGAGAGGTAAGGCTGCAGTCACTGCTAGTTTAAATGGGGTAAGTTTTTAAAGAAACTGTGGTGCTGCGTCAGAGGGTTAATATATAGATTTAGCTAAGCCTAAAAGCGGAGCTCGCATTTTTTTTCCCAACGCCTGGCCCCGGCCAGGACTAGAACCCGGGTCGTCCGACTCGGAGCCCAGTGCACTGACCACTGGACTACTGGACAAAGCCGTGGCGTTGGCGTGCCCGCGGTACAGTTGGCCACGCATGTTAAAAGTAGCACCTTGCACGGTCGTACATCCAAATTTTTTCGGCTTGATGGGTTACTACTATTTTGTTTAATTATGGGGCTACGCTCTGCGAGCTCCGCTAGTACAGGATAATTTGGTTCTATCAACTGAGTTGATAATGTAAATTGGCCACCGTGAGGAGTTTTTAAAGCTGATGTTTCGAGCCCTTCCTCAGAACGAATAGAGGAATTGTGGGTCGTGTGTTGTTTATATACAGAGAAATGGAGCTGCGCTATTGGTGGGAACATGGCAACGTGGAAAACACAAACATGAATTGGTTGAATGAAAAGCGTTTGTTGATACCATGAGGATTGTTGGTGCTGATTTGAAAGAAATTTTTTTTTTAGAATTTTGCGGCCTTACGAACTACCTAGATTTAAGGAAAGGCCTAAAACTAGGCTGTTAGGAAAGCCGCAAACCTCTAAAACAACAACGTATCTTCTTATTTAATACCGTGTTGTCATGCTGCTAAATTTGTCTTCAATTTAACAGGCGTTCACGAAGCTTCACAAGTTCTTCATTCCCGACAGTGTATCGCCCAGCAAGCTCATCAAGTCTATTGCTAAAGAACTTAAAAAGACCGAGGTTTGTCTACTTCACTTGTGTTTAGAGAAATTTTCCACCGAGGAACGGAAGCAATCCAGGCTTTCATTCTTTTTCCTTTGCCTCGTGCTTTGAAACTTATTGCGTTGTCGGGTTCTCCTCACGATGACATGCTTTGATCCGAGTGGTCGTTGTGTTCTCTATTTACAGTACTGGTATTTTGGCTTTTACCTAACCAAATCTAAATGTGCCACAAAGGGGACTTGTATCATTTATTCTATGTTGTATATATGTAGTTTCTTACTATGTCTTTATTTATTTCTTAAAATCCATTGTTACCTTCGAGACCTTGGGCGTTTAAAAGTTGGAGAGCGCCATCCGGCTGATGAATCGTGCTCAGGGAAAATTTTAGGCAAGAGTTTATAAGCTAACATCATGAAACAATTTTGCTTTGATTTCAGAAATCGGGAAAAACTTCAAGGCCCTCAACCCCTAAAATCGACGAGAACTGTCAACAGGGAAGTGGGAGTCCAGTGGCTGCGCCGTTGGTTGACGGGTCTGTGCCGCGCCTAAAAATCAAAGCTCCCAAACCGGAGAACTACAATGTCTGCAATTCGAAAAATGCCGGGGAATATTTAAAATGTGAGCTGGATGACAGTAAACCCGTGATAAGAATAGCAAACACTGGATTAGATTTAAAAAGAAAAGCTGATCCACTTTCAACAAGTCTTCCCTCGCTTAAGCTGAAGATTCCACGAACGCAGGAACCACTGGCACGCGAAATGGAGTCGAATGGCGACAAAGCGCAGCTCGGTGCCTCAGTGGACTCTGGGCTGAAGCTTGTTGTATCGAATGGAAAAATTATCAAGTGAGTTTTTTAAATACAGCAAGCTTTAATATTCAGCCTCTAGGTTTGGTTGTTGTTGCTTTTGTTTTTTTTTTTCTCCGACTTCTTTTTATTTTCTTTTTCGAGAGTAATATAACTGTGGTAATTAATCCGAGATAACATTATAATTGTCTAGAAAACTGGTGCGACACCCTCAACCAATCAAAATGCAAGATTAAAACCAAACGCTTTTTTCTCACTCGCTTTTCCCGCTTAATTTTTGTCTTCCACTCTGTTTTCCCGCGCTTTAGACAGTTTGCTTAAAGGATTTTATTTTGAGCCCTGATTGGCTCTCTGTGATATTTTCCACTGTTCTGATTGGCTGTTGTGATAGTTTCGATATTCTGGTTCTACAACGCCCCAACATACATTTGTCATTTGGAGTTCAGAAGAGAATGATTCCACAACAGATCTCAGTATAAACTTTTCCTTATATTACGCTTGTGTTATTAAGGGCGAAAAAAATATTCCAACGTTCTGCTGTTTATTCTTTCATAGTAATAACAATCGCAACAGTAGGAAAATGGCAGGTAAAAAATTCCAACCGCTGTCGCAAGAGGTGTCTGACCGAAGCGATATCCCGGATGGTTCATATTCCTGTTCTCCGTCCAAGCAAGGACCACTGCGGCTGAAACTGTCCAGTAAGCTGTTATGTTTTACATTGCCCCTCTTGATATTAGCCTGTTTTAGGCAAGTAGTTTGTTTGTGAGGGAGAAGAGAGAGAAGAAATACTTCTTTCCAGACCCTCATTGATTTTCCTCGTGAAAACATAAAGACCACGGAGACACTTTCTTTTGCCTGGCTGCTGAAAGGGTAGGGGGGCAAGACATTCTATCAATGTCCACCGAGAAGTGTTGACTACACGGAAAAGATTCGACTCTATGTGATTTTGAGGTCTGTACGTACAGTTGAAAATGATTTCTTCCGCTGAAGTAGACTAACTTGCACGAATTTGCCACTGAAAAGATCTCAGCATCAACTGAATTGTATATCTACCGTTACATGCAATTTACAATCCACTTACGAATCTTCCTCTAATTAATCTACAGTGAACAACATGCCCAACAAGAACGCCCCTTCCTACCCCACCCACACGACAGAGAGTAGCAGCGACACCTCAGATAATGAACTTAACTTCAGTCTCGGGGGAACTCCCAGCTTCGTCCCTGCACAGTTAAGAACGACACATGGAAGCCTGGTGACCACTTGCGGGCTCCAGGCCACCGGATCAGTTCCCCGAACTCAACAACCTGTGGCCGGTTTGGACTGGACTTCGGCAACTGATCTTAAGTAAGAGTTGGCATACGCAGTAAAATTAGCTCGAGACAAAATCCCTTTTCAATTAGGTCGAGAGAGCTTGGGTCGGTACATGATGTCACGTTGATGTCATTAGGTTACGTCATGTCTGTAGAATAAATGAAGGTCGAGCTTTTGAAAGCGTGACATTGATTAAAAAAAAATTTGGTCCTTTCATCAGGGAGGAAATAGAAGCGGCCAAAACCCTCTTGTTCGGTCTCAGTGCTGGCGCTGGTGTCAGTTCACTCGGATCTTCATCCGCCCAATCTATCCCCAGTACCGCACGAAAATCAGGTAGTGCCCAGTCTTCGCATTCCACTGTAGCACACAGTACTTCCAAGTTGAACTCCAAGCGAGCGGGAGGCGAGAGTAACTCGGAGGGCGAAGACGAAGTTCTTGGATTTGGAGACCCAGAATATTTCCACGACAGTAAATACGGTGAGGAAATAAACTAGAGTTCGTGATGGCGAAAACCTTGAATGCAATCAGGCAAACAAAGAAAACAATTCTACGTTACTAATGAGCACCTCATGCTTTAAGTGCATCAATCTGACAAAATTTTGGTCAAGAGAAAGAGCAGTTTTTAATCGAGTATTTAAAGTAATCCAAGATCTTTGATTGGTCCACAAAATTTGCGCCTTTTTTCTCTACCAATCAGATACAAATTTAAAACTAATCGTGACTTGATCACTCGCGTCTTCCCATGCTCTTGGTAGTTAACTTGTTACCACTTTCCTATTGACTGCTTGTTTATGATTGTTCCGGTAAACTCGAGCCTTTTTCTCAACCAATCAGATGCAACTTTGAAACCAATCACGACTTGGTAACCTGCGTTTTCTTGCGGGCAGTTTACTTGTTATCACTGTCTCGTGGACTCCTTGTTTATGATTGGCCAAAAAAATCGCGCCTTTCTCTCAACCAATCAGGGGCAAATTTTCCGGCGCTCTGGGCACATCACTTGTTGTCACTTTCTCTCAGACTCCTTGTGATGAGTTCCTGAATGTTTTTCTTATTTTCTGCGCAGTATATCCACCGCTCGCTGAGATGACAGAGGAAGACAAAAATAATTCATGGAAGCCCGGCCAACGAAAGAAAAAGAGCGAAAAAGTTGACTCGACGTGGAATCCGAAAAGTAAGTAACACAAAGTTTTTGTTTAACTGATGTCTTAGCTGTGTTGAGTTCAGTTGTACTTGAGCAGTGCGCAGGTTTAGCCTTGGTCACACACAGCTAAAACATCGGTCACGTAATGTCACGTTCAAGTAAACAAACAAGATTGGAAAAAATGGCCATGTTTTGCTCAACAGGTAAACTGCATTGTTCGCCATCGCGGGAAGAGAGGCCAGTTCGTCCGAAATCCAGACGAACTACCACCGGTAGTTTGCTGAATTCACCAGTAGAAGAAAGCGCTCCTGAGGTGAGTGGGACCATTATTAACGTACTTTCCATTTTTTTTTTTTAATTTGTTACCTAGGAATTTTTCAATGTATGTCCTTCTTAAGTAGTGTCATTCTTGTGAAAAATTGAACGTTTGTGGCATTGTATAATTGTCGATTGCATTATGCTAATTCTTCGAGTTTATATCGATTTTCGTGTTGACCCTTTGACTCCAAATGGTGACCAGCGTCTAATTTCTTCTTACAATATCATCCCTGAATCACACATTGAGGTCACGAGAATAAGGGAAGTGACCACACACAAAGAAAGCTATCGATTGTTCAACAAATTTTCCTTTTCAGAACCTTAGGAAATGTAGAGAGAACGGTACAGATAATATGCATGCTGATGTGATGGTGTAATAGGGTTAAACAGTTTCAGTTCTTACTTTTTCCTTAACTTTTGGATTATTGATGTAGGCTCAAGCTTTGAGCCAAACCTTCTGCCTGGCAAAAGCAAATTTATTGAAAAGAGGGTTTAGTTTGGGATTGCGGTGAGGCTATGGTAGTCACACTTTGTAAGTCTCATTCTCTCGATCTGTCGTTTACAGGGACCTTCTCCTTCCGTTGGAAGTGCCAAGGGAAGTGACCGAGGAAGCTCAAGCGGAAATAATTCAGGAGCGCTCAACGGAAGTGAAAAAGGCTCAGTACCAGATCCAACACCGAGCAATTCAAAACCTGATAGCAACGCAAAAGGTGAGGCTGGTTAATATCTACGGTCATGTCCTCCTCTTTGTTGCGTCATCAGACCTGTATTGAAGGGGTGGAGGGGTGGAGGGCATCCAAAGTTTTATTTGAAAAAAAAAAAACAATCTTTTTACGTTTGCTGCCTTTGTAAGCTAAGAAATCTTTTAAAACAGGTAAATTTTGAACACTTAATTTTTAGTAGTAATTTGCCATCACATCGTTGTAGTAACTCTTTTGTCAGACAAGTCGTAAAAACCCAAAAGGACTCTGTGCTCGGGGGTCTCATCCGCCCCCCCTACCCTGATCCTCCCCCTGGATCCACCACTGCGCTCCTGTAACCCTTTAAACCTTCAGGGGGGACTAGCATGTAATTTCTCCCTACAATATTACCTCCGAATCACACACTAAGGGATAAGGGGTCAGTCATTATGCGGGTGGGTGGACGATTTTGCAAGGATCACATGGTTTTTAGGGGAAGGGGGGAGGATCAGTCGACGCCAAAAGAGTATGGGGGGGGGGCAGAAAACTGACTGACATTGTGGGGGCTGGGGGTCCTAAGAAAATATTACAGAGTCTCAAGGTGGATTAGATAGATTTATTCGGGGGATGGGGATCTGAGCCGTTCCCACCCACCCCACCCCCCCCACCACTGTTTTGACTGTCATTCACTTTCACTTCCTGTGCAGTCCCGGGTAAAAGAGGACGTCAAAAGGCTGTAACCACGACAAAACAGCGTCTTGCGAAAATTCTTAAGCTTGACAAGAGTGGAAGATATATGAGATAAAGGCGAGTGCAGGGCATGGAAAAAAACAACTAACGTTTCTTTCGGGGAAAAAATAAATGGCCAGATGCTTTGATATTTAAGTTTCCATTGTATCGCTTTCATCAGTAACAATATTGCACGGCATTAAGAGAAATTTTTTCGGTTTTTTTTTTCCTTGAGAAACTTTAGTTTTTACATATTCAAAGTATTGTTGAAATGTTGTTGAAGTGTAATTTGAAAAGCAATGACAAAAAGATTCCCTAAATTACTTTATAATTCAACTGAGTACTTCGTTCTTTAGTTCTTTAAGGGGATTACTTTCCTCTTTTCAAAACTAAAAAGAGGCGGTCAGAGAATCGGGTAATTCTGGTTTTTGGTGTAGTTGTTTAACGTACACGTTATCTAATTTCTCTCACGGCAAGTACTTCAACAAAACGAAATAGTTAAATTATCAATTACAGAAAAAAAAAATTGGGAAAATCTTTGTAAATAGAGTTTGGGCTGTATCGCAGGCAAGATTTGCGTATTTTTGAGATTTGTAACATTGCATTGTCAAATTTCTTAAATTTGAAATTAGCAGTAACGTACACTAATGATAGAGAAATTGCAAACTTTCTTGAATTAGTTTATTTTTGTTTCGGAAAAAATAACTCAACATATTTTTAGTGGTCTCCGTTCCAGCTTTCTTTTTGGAAATGTCATGCAGAGCGACTTTAGGGCGAGTGTTGCGTGACATCCAAGAGAGCGGTTGCTACAGTAACCCTAATTCCCTTATTCCATTAACTCTTTCACTCTGAAGAGTGACCAAAACGGAATTTTCCTTCGAAGGATTGAAACATTTACAAGCAGTAAGGTGATAAGAAGAAAGAATATACCAACCAGTGTATATCTCTTGATTTGATAACAAATTTTCAGAGCTGAAACCATGGTGATTTAGATCTTGGGAGTGACAGGGTTTTAAAGTTTAACCCTCTAACTCCTAAGATTGATAAGGTTCTAATTTTTCTCAACAGAATAACCTCGACTAAGTCTTTGGCTAAGCGCTTTTCAAAGTGTATCTTGTACTTATATCGCGCTGAACGAGACCTTGACTAATGGCTCTCTGTGGTAATTCTGCGCATGGTGTCTAAAGCTGTTTAATTAATGCTTATTAGATAGATTTGAAATTTTCCCGCCAATTATTTTGTACTACGCCTTTGAAAACTTGATTTCACGTTTTGAATTTCTGTAGTGGTTTCCAGCCTTTAACAATTTACAAACAAAATAAGAAATTTTAAGAAAGATGTGTATTTAAATTGTATTTATGGTTTATTTATAGACCTGTTCGCAGTCTTGCTTGACTGTGTGTGTTCAATAAACATTTTTTTAATGAAATTGTTTTATCGTAGTCAGTGACTATGATTAAGTTGTAGAAAGCGCGCTAACTCCCAGCAAACACAGCGGCCAAACGTCGGGCATGCGCGAGGAGATCATTTCTGGCCGGCCGCGCGCCAATTTCCCGCGCGATATTTTCAAGGGATACAAAAGAAGCAACCGCTGCCACGCAAAATAAACGAAACAGAATTAAAACTTTCATAGAAATCTGTGGAAGGAAACAAAAGTAGTGGGAAAGAAAATTTGGGACTTTCGGATTCAAAGCATATTTCAGGCGGGTATCCTGTCTGTTTTGAGCCTTAACAAAGAGGTTAGATGCTTCTTAAATGCCGTGACTTACTGGCTTTTGTGGTTGTTGGTAACACGGGCGAGGAAACACGGTTCTGGCAGCTTGAAAGCACATAACCTGGTCATTACAACGTTTGCACATGCGTAGACGTTGTTTGCAGTCCTTTACCAACTAGGATCCCCAACCGCTGACCCTTTTGTCGGCAGCACTGAAGATTAATAGGCTCCGTTCATCTGAGTTTGCGCAGAAACTCCTCCCCCTCTGTCTTCTTTGGTGACTTGTTTCTTTCGCCAGCCTATCAGATGGAAGAAAAGTATCGGAGCGGATGGCACAACAATAAAAAAAGGAAAACTACAGAGATTGGAGCCGAAAAAAAAAGGGATAGTGAGGAGAAAGTCGTAAATGGATCGAAATTCAGTTTCAAGCGACAATAGGGATCTTTAGAAGTTAGGGCGGCAACGCTAAGGAAGATGTCTATTTAAAAATGAATATGTATTTTTAGTTGGAATTTCGCGAATGACTGGATGTGCTTACCATCTCTTACGGCGCCACAAGTTAACCTCAGCATAACGAACGAGGGCGACGTTGAATTCCAATTGAAAACTTAAATAATTTGTCGTCGGGGTTTCCTTTCTCAGACCACACAAATTTTGATGATTTGATGGCAGTAAAACGGCTAGCCGTAAAATGTTAATCGTAAAATTTTTTCTTTTAATAACAAAGGAAGGAAGTTAAGTTTTAGCCGTAAAATGGCCTGAAGTTTAACCGTAAGCCTTCATTCCATTGAGACTCTATTAGAAGTAATGTTTCACATTAGGCATAGCAATCTTACGCTTAGAGGATGTTAAAAACTATTAGATAAACGGTAAAGAAAAACACACGAGAAGCATTTCTTAAACTGTGGTGGGGCAAGGATGGAAAATAATGAAACGGTTATAAAATTTCGAACTTGGTTGAAAATTCTTCGCCAAATTTTTCAAGATGCACCAACCATGACTTGGCTTTTCAATTTCTAAATGGGATCGTTCGTCTGTGCAGTTCCGAGTCGTTAATAAATTTTAAAACAAACTGAACAGTACAGCCATAGACTTGCCCATGTATTTTCTTCTTTTTCTCTTTCATTATATTCATCGTCGTCTTTTCATCTCAGCGAGTGATTCTAAAGAGTCATACCGGTTCCTACAGAGTATTGTTGCAAAATGCGTGTAATCAAATTGACAAAGCAAGCAACCTCGTTTTAATTCTCTGTCTATATCTGGGTTTTTGCACTTAAACTAATATTTTGCGAAAAACATTTAAAGAAACGTTTTACTTCTTTGCCATATTGCGATGGTATTTCTAGGTTAGTTTCCTTTGACGGAAAGGTTAAAAAATGTCAAATAATCTCTGCGATGTTATTGTGTTGTATTAAAGGCGTTCTGTGAAAGATCCTATGAAATGAGTACAGACTTGATTAACCCTTCAACTCCTAGAAGTGATTAACATGTGACTTCTCCCTATAATATCCATACATTATCCACCAAACAGGTAATGAGAATATTCAAACTTATCAGGTTAAAGTTGTTATCTTGATCAAACACCAAATTCTTGCAGCTATTTTACAAGGAAATATGTAGCAGCTAGAGGGGAGAATTTACAATCAGATCCTTGGGAGTTAAAGGGTTAAAGAGACAAGAATTTCAAACTGTTTTTTCACATGCATTTTTATTCGACGCTGAAGACATTCATGATACTGTTCTGGTAACAAGTCTTTCGACTAACAGTTCGTCGAAGCGAAAAGAAATAATTCATAATTTAAGGAGTAATAGTAATAATCGTAACTAATTTTATAGTTCATTTCCTTCGGTATATTCGGATATCAGTTCGATATAAATTGTGGGTTGCCCTGACAGTTAGTAAGATCCTTCACGAGACAGGACACCATCAACATGTCTCACTATCATTGTAGATTTGTCAAAACAAAAGAACTGCAGATATTTGCGGTTTTTTTTCTTCTTTTTTGTTATGGGAGAAAAAAGTAAGACGAAAAAAAGGAAATTCCTCATATTGAATACATATCAGCTGTTCCCCCTCAAAAAAATATGTTGAATTTTCACATAATTAATTTCCATACCAGTAGCGAGAGAGGAAGGGTGTCCAACTCTGAGTTGCTATCCTAACGAATTAACGGCAAGCAAGGTCTATTCGGATAAGGCACTTGTTCTCAATTGAAACGGTTTAGTTACACTTTAAATTCAAAAAGAAACAAGTGCCTAAAAAAGCAAACTCAAAACGAATCATCACACTGAACAAAATAGTCAAATTCATGGTCATTTACTAACAATATCGTATTTAAACATTGAATTTCTTTTGCACGTTTCTTTTCATCGGAATGTTAAACTTATTTTTGTTCTTCATCATAACGATTATTCCAAGACAACTGAGACGGATTCAGACAAGGCAGCTTCGAAGTTCCATATGAACCTTCCGTCCAGTTCCGACGGAGAAAAATATTTTGCAGAGTCCTTACGGTGCCACGGCGCACTTGTATCATCTTCCAGCAGTAAATGACAGGATTTAGAGATGAAGTAAGGCACAACAGTGAACAACTGTACAAATAAAATAGCTTTAAAGTGGCATTTGGTCGACAGAAGGATACATACGCTACAAAATTGCAATAGTTGGGCAGGTAGCGAATAAAAAATAATATGAAAACATAGAACGTGCTAGTAGCGGTTTTCCTCTGCTTTACATCGTTCACTACCATTTCACCATCTTGTGAAATTTGTGGTACTTGTAAAGCTTGAATTTGGTCTGTGGCGCAGCGCTACGAAATAAATTCTACAGTAAACAGCAGTCAGAGACGAGACACATGTCGACCCAAAAGATCCTTATCACTGAAAACAAAGCACTACACCCCCATATCCGACAAGACACCAACAACAATGCGCTTGTGAGTTACGAGTTCCTGATATCTGAGATGAAGATGAATGGCTGAGAATCTGTTTGTCTACACCGAGAGCAGTAATACTGACAGACGAAGCATACAAGATAAACTTTACTTTACCTGTAATATTAATAATATGGCGCCCAGTGGACGCAGAATCGCCTGACGTGTTTTTGCTCATTGTAGAGCCTTGGCTAGCTCAGCGACGTAAAACTGGGTTGTAACAATAACCCAACACCAAGGTCAGAAACAGCAAGACTCAGCAGCAACGTTTTTTTATGTCTTTGAAAAGGATGAAGCTTTCCTTATAACGTAGAAATGTTCAACGTTACGGCTGTGTAAGAAAAGAAAGCGTTCAACACAGCGTTAACAATGAGAAACGAATAAAACTGGTTTTTGTGAAGTTTATATGAAATAATTCATATTTTGTACTGCGGTTGTAGATGAAAGTGAAATGTGATCATCGCAGTAAATTTTTTTTTTTTTTTTGAAAATTTACTGCGATGATCACATTTCACTTTCAAAACTGGTTTTTGTTCCTGTCACTGTGGAACTGTAACTTAAATTTGAGGTCTGTTAATTAATAGGATTGAGACTGGACGCTCCATATGCTCCGATCTCCAAAGAGGAGACTCTCGCCCTTCGGAAATAATGCAAATGCGCTTTATAAAATCGATTACAGGTAAACAAAGTGTAGAGTGACTCTCAGAGACCGAAAACACAATTTGTGAAATATTTCTGCCTGCGAGATTGAAACTGAAAACGTTAATTTGTTTTCATTCCTTGTTGATTTTCGCTTTTGACAGAGGTACCTGGTATTTTAGTTTGTGATGAAAAATAAATAATGATAAAAAACACACGATATTGATCTAGCTATCCTTTGTTTACCACTTCCAAAACCGCTATTTGTTGGGCTTTCATTCAATTTGCATGTCGGCAACTAGGAAAAATTCAGCCCTTTTCTCAAATTCGGAACAAAGTTGGTTTGGGCTTCTTTCGGTGAGTTAGCGGTCTTACGTTTTCATTTCCCTTTGGTTACGCCGGTTGTATTTAGACGCGCTACCCGCGTGTGATCCAATAAAACAAAAATGAAGCGTCTTCAACAGGCACAGATTAACATAAAATCAACAATATTTCCTTTAGGAACAGAGAGCCAGAAAATGTAGCCCGTCGTCCACGTTTCCCCTTAGAAATATACAGAAACAGTGGGATTCTGATTTAACAAGCTTTGTGCAAGACAGATTACTATTTATTTTAGGATAATACTCACGGGAACTCACTGGAATTGAAGTCTTAACTCATCAGACCAGTTTGATTAAGTGAGAAACTCTCTGTTCGAGTATTTCCAGTCAAATTTATCTCAATTTGTATGAGAGTATCAACTAAACAATTCCTACAATTTACAACTACTCGTTTCAGTAGTGTTCTTAGCTGCGAGGATCTCTTAATTTCATCTTTCCACCGCAGTGCAAATATGTGAATTTTCATATATCTAAAATCTTCATTCACTTGGATGTTTATTTGTACCCAATTCATTGACCAGCTCCCAGTTGGCTTGTTAGCTCAATTGGTAGAGCGCTGCACCGGTATCGCAGAGGTCATGGGTTCAAATCCCGTACGGGCCTGAATTTTTTTCAGGTCCTATTTACAACTACTCGTTTCAGTAGTGTTCTTAGCTGCGAGGATCTCTTAATTTCATAAACAATTCCTTTTAGTCCCCGCATTTCAAGTCATTTTGTCGAGTTCAAATTACTTTCAATTTATTGGCGAGTAATAAAACTCAAAACAAGCAAAAAGAGACCAGAAGAAACAAAGATTAGAGAAATTCTCAATTTAGAGTCGATAATAATCCGGATTGCATTGGTTATGCTTTTCTTTGCCCTGTGATTGGTTAAGAAAACTCGCACCATATATACTCTCAATCAAATGCAAAACTAACGCTTTGCTCGCCTTTTCACTGCGTTTTCATTGGCTCTATGTGGTATACTCCCTTCTTCTGATTGGCCGTCATGATTACTCTAGGTTTTGTCTTTTCGGTACTCGTAAATGAAGACCTTGATAAACTCAAACAAAAATTTTCCATGCAGATAAAAGTGTAAAATTGCTCTCAACAAAGAGGGAGTTTCGCTTCCTAATGAGAGGATGCTGGGAACGCGATTTGAATTTTCACTGTAAATCGGACAAAACAACGTGCTAAGAATCAGTCAGTTCTGGTGTAAGGCATAAAGCAACACAATCCAGTTATCCTACAGTTTGTACAACTCTGTTCTATCTGCCGTCACTTCTCTTTTACTAAAAATAAAGCTGACGATTCATTTTTTCAGCTCAAAAGGCGAATTTGGCAACAACAAGTCTCCCTTCCCGCTCGATATCCTCTCTCTGGATGACTTTGCAGTTTGTGTGCGACAGCTTCAGACTAGACAGGGAGAATACATCAGCTTAAGCAGTTTAACCCATCCCTTTGCCGGATATGCCGCAAAAGCCATCGAAGGTCTCCGTTTTACATCAGTCAACTATTTTTCCCCACTCTTCTTCCATTGAAGGTTCCGTAGTCTTCCTTAAATATACGTCAGAGAGCTTAACCTATACCGTCCGAAATCTTGCAAAAATCCCCAGATAACAATTATCATGGATTTTATTTTTGTTTTGTTTTAAATTTTTCAATCTCGTTGAAACGGGAAATTGCCGTAATTTTGGATAATCAGATAAAAAACGAATGCCCCTAAATGGTCGTCAGGGCTAAGAGTAAGATACACCTGCAGTTTTAATTCCTGTCTACTGCCTACGCGTGTATACGTGATACCCTTTTGTGCAAAAACTGCACATCTCGCGGGACCGCGTTTAATTTAGCGATTCTGCCAAAAATGTATGTTAGAAGGAATTAAGTTTCGCGAAAATTGTCAGAATAGTGATCTGCGATAACAAACAGTTATTTTCAGATTTGGTTCCACGCATTTTAATTTTCCATAACAATATTTTCCAATGACACTAAACAAAACCATTTCATAACATGACGAAACTGAAAACAGTTTGACATGTTCCATTACAAGGACCTAGATAGCCATGGATTGTTTGACGACTGCTGAAAAATACAGGAATATCTTGCAGGAACTGCAGCAAGAACTCTCGTGACGAAACTTGAGGAGGGAACGTAGACAAGACTGTTATGTCGTTAACATTAAAAAATTATAGAGCGGGGTATTGCATTAACTAAGCGTGGTTAATTTTCGCGAAAATTTTTTACAAGCAGGTCTTTCATTTTCGCGATTTTTTGAAAATCGCGAAAATTTATTCCCGCAAAAATGAGTATTACTAAGGTAATTGTGATTAAGCTCCGCTAAAATGTAATTCCTGGAGGTTAGAGAGGACAACGAAAATCGTGACACGAATTAATTTTGAGCGGATATTAGCAAACAGCAGGTTAATTTTTTCAACTGATACGGTCGGTTTCCTTGATATGCTTAAGGCATGGAGGACTCGTATAATTCCGATGGGAAAAAACCTTCTAGTGACCAGAACAAGTTTTTGCACTCCTGATATTTTATAGGACCCAGAGATGGATAAAGTGCTTTTAATGATAGACATATTCCAGGTTCCATTAAGGGAGAACTTAACGAGCACAATACCACGCTATTATATTAGCTTCTTGTGTTTTACGCCAACCTGACTGATGGCGTTAAAGCGTTGAGGACATCCTGGAAGTTCGAGATACTGCCAAAACCAGCTTCAAGGCTGAACATCTATATTTTTTACTAATAACGATAAAAGATACATATTTTTCTATTTCCCAGCGTTGCAGAAGTTATTACCCTGTCTCGCAATAAGATCGTTTCATGTAGGAAGTTTCAACTCGGGTCACTTGAAGGGGCGATGGAAATTTAATTATCCGACTCAGTTACCTTTCGTCCTTGCTAAATGGGGTTTGGGAGTCGGTTAGAAACAGGGAATCTGGTTAAAATTTACATCGAAACTGAAAAATTTTAGAAAATAAATCATGCCAGTAACCATAGAGCCTATGATCTAATGACACAGTAACCGAAAACCAAATTATTTATTTAAAGAAAGAGAAAGCTGGAAAATCGACCAAATTTCCTTTAAAAGTAAACATATATAGCAACCGAAATCCCCCTTTTTCATTATAAATACCAAAAACCAATTGTTAAAGAAGTTTTAGGATTAAAAAAATGTAAAGAATTGTTACAAACCGAAGATTTTGAGAACCAAAATAGACCTTCCTGTGCATAAACTGTTGTCTAAGAAGGAAAATCTGTCTGAGTGATTTATTCCGTTTTCACCCTGACGAATTTGACGCGAAAATACGTCAACTGCTGGTGAGAAAGAAATGGTATTTTAGTTGCTGAAAACCTGCCATTGGAAAACTGAACGATTTTTATTACTTTTCCTCGTGTGTTGCAATTAAAGCAAATTATTATTCTGTTTTCTCAGGATTCGTGGCCTTATTTTCATGCCTGACAGGTTTCAATAGAAATAAATTTTCTGGGCAAATCTTTTTGACACTAGCTTTTAAATATAGACTATGACGTTTGTCGGCCACTCCTTAAACTGTGTGACAGTTCACAAGTGCGTTTCAAGTACGTCGTTCGAAGCAGCGGCAAGGTTTACGGATATCTACATAAATCTATATGGTTTCATTTTTCAGTAAAGACAGTCGAAGAGACAAGGTTAGCCAAAGGTTTCAGATAGCACAGCAACCTAAGGAAGTTAACGTCGCTGGATAATATAAGGTATGTCGTCCAAGAATAGAGATGTAAATTTAAGTTATGATGGCTTACTATTTTAATAATGAGTTTAAAATGTTAATAAGTTTTCTCAAGCGCGGGTAAGCTTCGACATCTTTAACATGTTTAAACTTCAAATGTTTAAACTTAAAATAAATTGCTCTCATTCTCTTTGCAGTAACTTTCTTGCGTTCTCTGATTTCTTTAAAGCGGAGCTCTCGATTCGTAAGAAGATAAAAAAGATACTGCTTTATAGGAATTTTTAAATGTTCTGCTCTTTCTTTCAGTTTTCGTTTTTCTTTCACACCAAGTTCAAATTAAGACCTTTTTTGTTTGACAAATGGATGTTCAAAGTATTATTGATTTTTCGCAAATTAATCGCCTCAAAAATATATATTTTTTCAGTTTTCACTGTCGAATTATGCTGTGTTAAGCCACAATTAATAAAATTTTGGGTATCAAACTTAAAAATTCCTAGTTTCACACAACTGCTTGGTCGTTGTTAGTCGTGGAAAGCAAGGCAACTTTCTTGTTAATCGACTTCCTGTAATAATTTTTTCCGTCTCAGTTCATTCTTACCGTTTTCTTTTCTGATAGAATAAAGGTTAGGCATGCAGAAGATAATCTATTATCAAAACAATAAAACTGCATGTTATCATCGACAGCGAAATTTCAAGGCCATGTAATTTGTTTCTGCCCTACTTTGTTGTGAGGTGTGCTCAAAACAAAATTTCGACAAGATGTCACGCATGACGTCACAAGTAGTTTCGCTTGATACAAAACTGTTAACTTTTGAAAGTTTTCTCTCCGAAATTTATATTTCAATTTTAATCCACATAGTTTTACACGTGAAACAATAGAAAAAAATATATCTGATATAATTTTCATTCATTTTTTCAATAACAGAGGCCCTTGAAATGACTCGACAAACTGTTGGTTGATGCCAAATATGGTTTTAAATTTCCGGTTCCAAGTTTCTGAAAAAGGATATTTTCATTCGCGTCTTGGAGCTTATATGTCGCCAAATCTTTTGCAATATCTTTAAGTGATAAGTCAAACATACCAAATAGATGTTTCATAATCAATATTTCCATCGATGAAAATTCTGATTTTTGCCGTAATTTTTCGAGAGCCACTGAAATCTTTGGCTACGAAGCCGGAAACTCAGAAACATCGCTCAACTTAAAAAATTTCTATTTCGAGTTCAAGCAAGAATTTCCGGACTTTGAAAGCCGTCTTGGTCAGAAGGTTCTTGATAGATTTATTTTTTAAATGTTTACTTGTTGAATAAAGAAAACGTGCATCGAAACCTTTGTAAACATTCCCACGTTTTTTACAGTGACGTAAAATCTCCGATGCGAAACCAAATGTTAATTTTTAAGATGCGATTAAGTGCTGAAAATGGTCTAGAAGTTTCCTTTCCAATGACGCTGTTTTTCTAGAGATATTATTGATTACTATAAAATATCAAAACGATCAACTTTGACTATAAGGTGAGAGGATATAGCTTTACCTTTAAAATCTTTTAAGATTTTTAACTTCTTTTGCACGCAAACGAACTTAGTCACGCAATTCGTAGTGTCCAGATCCCTTGCGTTATAAAAACAAAAATACCCTATGGACTCGCTCCGAGTTGGTCATGTCTCGGCGGGTCAAGAGGCGTTCATTTGTCTCCAATTCGCCTGCAATTACTAATATCGTCTGTTTGATCTGAAATTTTGTACAGATCATCTGCATAGAGAGAAGGAGACATCTTAGTCGTGACGGAGAGTGTATGAAGCGTGTTCAGTCAAGCTTTTTGACAAAACTGGTCTGGAATAACCCTATAGAATAAAGAACGCTTCAAAGCGAGGACTGAAACTTGGATTCTCATCGTTCACTTGATCAGGATCATCAGGATACAGAGGATGTACGATAAAAGAACATTTGTGTTGTCTTCAACTTTGTTAACGTTCTTCTTCATTCAAACACGATCGACCTCAGGTTAGTAAGAATTTATTGATGTGCTTGTAAGAACATGAGTATTTGATAATGTTCGGCCAATGAACCCCCCCGCTATGGAAGATTGTCTTACCATGGAAGAAATAACTACATTGTTATAAAAGATTTCTCTAGTAGTTGTTTCCAATAGCCATACATCAGCAAACGAACTCCTTCGCCGGCATGAATACGTATTGCTGCGTTAGCATTCGTGGGTGTTATCGCTGTTTGTTTTTACATCTGTAGTTTTGCAATACTCGGTATTGGTTCTTGATATGAAAAGGCTTGTGTAAGATTGGTAATAAATGATACGGGGAACAAATTCTTTTATTTACATGTTTTGCGTTCAGAAACCGCTCTGATTCATTTTAACTCTGCGACATATTTAATTCAGGAGTGATTCCATGCGTGCTGTAAACAAAGAACTGAGTTCATGCTAATATCGTGAAATGTTTGACTAAAAAGTTATGCCAGAGGTTTCAGTCGTAATTTTCTGATGGGTTAGTTAGTTATTACAGCTCACTACTAAAAGAAAATCGCAATTAATACTACTATCGACGAATCATCTGTAGCATTAGTATATTGTGAAATTTCAGTCTCTCATGCCTGTGATTATGTAAACTTCACTCATCGTACGTGACACCATACAATATTTTGCTCGGTAAAATTTCCGTACAGCCCCATACTACATTATGCATTCAGTTCTTGAACAGAGAAAACAATGACAAAAACAATACATTTCCACTGGGAAAACAGATTTGTTTTACAATAGTATGGGGCTGTGCGGAAATTTTACCTTTTGCTCGATCTATTGATTATTACTCCTCAAAATTTGTCAGTGAGAATAGCGATTTTATCATTTTGGTCCTTCGTGACGATGCGGTTTTCGCAAATTCGGTAAATCTTACATAACATGCTAGAATTCATTAGAGCCGCTTGTCTGAATTAACGGGTTGGGTAAGCGTTAATTTTAGAGACTAAAAACAAAGCAATGAATATTCTAGAAGTGACATTCATTGAATGTAAAAATTTTAAAAGCCGCGTCGATGGAGCATATCGAAAACGCATATAAATTAACGTCTCTCCTTACAGATTGTACCGACCATTAGCGTTTGGCAATGTCATTATTTGGTTCATTGTAAGCATTTTTAAAATTTTTGTATGTCAAAATGTTTGATCACGAGAACTGTACAGTGTAGCTGAAAAATATTTTAGTTCTTACTTTGATAAAAGGAATAACAACAATATACATTAACTGATCAAATAAATTTACTTCCTGAGCCGTGCTTTCGTGTTTGTGAGACGTCGCGCCATGAACGATGAGGTCATAAGTACCATGACTTTTCTCACGACTGATAGAAAGTGAACATACATATGAGGCAGAAAAATCCGAAGCAAAATTGAAAACATACTCCTGAGCTGTTTTTGCTACTACCGCTACCATACCACAAGGACTTTATAAATTTTAAGAAACAATGTGTACATCTACTATTGTGGTAATTTTCTATTACCTGACCCACCCCACTCCCCTTAAAATGAAATTCTAAGCTCAAATTTTTGCTTATCTAAGGTTTTAGTTTTTGGTGTGCTTTAGTAACTATGGGAGCCAAAATGGAAACTAATCACTTGAAAACAGTATTTTAGTCCTCTTGAATAACAATCTTTGACACTTTTTTGAAACATCCGAAAGGTCTTAGCATCTCTGCTCTAAAGCACGTAATTTAGTGTTAACAACTGGGTTGAAAACGTAAATTAGCCACCGTAAAGGGTAAAAAAGCTGACGTTTCGAGCGTTAGCCCTTCGTCAGAGCGATAGACGAAGGGCTAACGCTCGAAACGTCAGCTTTTTTACCCTTTACGGTGGCTAATTTACGTTTTCAACCCAGTTGTTAACACTAAATTACCTGCCGTACCTATAAAAGCCGAGCATGTAACTAGATGTAGCGAGTAGTTTAGTTGCTGGTATAGCCCGTCAGATATCAATAAAGGTGTATGCTGCAAAAATACAAGACGCCCACACTTCAGCTGGTACAGTGAAATCTGGTTTTGCAGTCGATAATGAAACCATGTGACCCCAAAAATACATCCCCACCGGCGATTAATAATTTCTTGTTTTAAGAACTAAGATAAAGACAAGAAAAAAATGTATGTAAACAAGAGTCTATTGTATGTTGTAATTGGTCATTTTAAACAAATTCTACGTTTTTTCCTGTGATTTCAGATGCTTCACTGATTGCTAACTACGATGTGAAAAGATGTTACGAGGTCGACATCACATTTCACTATCAAATCCAGGGAGGTCTTACAAGTAGCACCATAAGTAACACCAGAAGGACGTTTTCTGTTCTTCTCAGTGGAGTATCCACCATTCTCTCCACTCGCTCTGCGTGCAGTGGTGTCACAGTCACCAGGAAAGATATCATTAACTCTCTCCCAGGAGTGAGAAGTGTTTTTTTTCGAATACCACTGATATTTACAGCATCTACAAGTGTGCCAGATTATGAAGTTTCCAAGAAGCTGTTTGACTGTATCAGTACTCTATCTAACTACAAGCAATTTTTAGACTCAAATACTCCAAAAATAAGGCAAGGAAATACGACTTACTCCACCTACAATTTATCCTCAATATCAAATACGACATCATGCTGTGGTGGAGATATACCGCCGCCTTGCTGTGCTGCGGGCTCAATACGGATTAACAGCGCCAAGTGTGGTAAGTTACCAACAACCAGTAACTAATACAGCGGTCAAACATGAGGCATGCACAAATGAAATAGTTTCGGCTGGCCGTCCGCCAAGTTCCTGGGAAAAATTTAAAGAAAAATGTAAAGATATCGCTTCTACGCAAAATTCACGAAAATGAGCTGAAATGTTCACAGAAAGCTGCAAAGAGAAAGAGAAGTAGGGAAGTGGAGAACTTTAAACTACTCTGACATAAATATTATTTCATTAGGATGTTCTGTTGATTTACCATCAGTTTCGGGCTCTACAAAAAACTTTATCGCTTTTGAAATGTCTTGATTTACAGTTTTGTGAGTTTGAAAAGCCTGAAGGCACTAGGAAGGGCCGCCTTGTGTGACACCAATCGTTTCAATGTTTGTACCCAAGAGATTACTCCTCTTATCGAACATGCGCAGACGTTTGACCACTGTATTCTTCTAACCGAACCTCTAAGCCAGGCTCGATTATCATCCGCTGGTTAGGGATGAGCCGACGCTCCTCCCCCCAAGAGATCTTCTCGGGAAGATCGAAGACGAGAATCGAGAGAATGATGGAAGTCGAGCCCACCTTAACCTCCAGTAAACAGCTTTAAAAAATTCAAACAAACTTAAACGCGCTTAATTGTGGTGTTTCATCTATACAATGTTTTTGAGCCAAAGAAATCTAACAGATTTCTACAAGCTAGCGGCTCCTGACAATACAGAGGTGAATTGTCTGCGCTTGGTAGCACTCCACGCGCAAAAGTGGCATCGATTGGTGATTAATTAAGCTTATTTCAAATCTAAGCCGAGACAGACGTAAATTTTTGTTGTCTTTCTTTCTTTAGGCTGCTTGCCTGGGTTTAAATACGTTTCCGGTAGTCTATGTGACCGTTGTCCGTCAGACACTTATCAGAACAAGCAGGGTCAAAGGTCATGCAAAAAATGTCCAGCAAAGAAAGAGACATTTGGAAAAACAGGAATGACAAGCGAGTCCAATTGCTCAGGTATGACATTGAACAAAATAGTTTAAGTGAAGTAGATATAACGTAAATCAAAGAGTGTACAGGAGCAAGGATCCATTCACTACTAGTTCTCTTTCCGTTTTTACTTTGTCAAAATCAGCCTCATGTATATTTTCTTGATTTATTTTCTACTTTACAGACACAAATCCATTGCAGCTCAGTGACCAGGTCGTTTATCTGCCTTATGACATCAAATCTGAAACTCTCGTCACGAATGTTACTGTCACGGGGCGCTTAGAGTCTTTGGTTCAACCGTTGTTGTTTTACATGGAGAATGTCACGCAACAACAGTTGTCACGCAGTGAGTCAAAACGGAAACGGCGCGACATTGACGACTTTTGTGAAGGTGCTGGCACTGTTAAGCCAATGAGTTATTTCTGTGTTCACCGTCTTACTGGGGGAATTGAAGTCACGGACGATTTTCAGTTTAAAAATGGTGACAAATTTGATGTAAAAATTCGCGTCACGGACAGCGATCACTGGGGAAAAACTGAAAACACTGCCAAGATCAAATTTATTTCACGTGACAATTGCAAAGAAATTCGAGATTTTTATGAAGATGCCTCCAAGGGATGTCCAAAGAATGCTTCTTCCGCCAAGGGACTTGACTCCTGCCCAAGTAAAGAGTGCTTACGGCCTTTATTTGACTGGCTAAAGCGGCTCAACTCAAGTGTGAAGTTACAAATGGAATGTTCTGCTGATCCTCATAATCTAGCAAATTTGGCCAGGATGTACTCAAAGTGTATTGGTAAGTCACGTGTCAAGTCTTTTTTGGTATGAGTAAGATACCACCACGTGTCTTCGTCAAGTGACTGGATTGTTAACATGATTGGGTTTGTTTCCTCCTCTCGTCCATTCGTGTTAGCTTATCATATTGATGTTTTGTTTTATGCTCACAGGTCCACCAGTTATTACCGTGGCCCCAAACCCTCAGACTGTGAAAAGAGGCGCCAAAGTCATTTTAAAATGCAACGCTTCCAGTTCACTGCCTTTGACGGTCATGTGGTTTAAGAACGGAATGCCAATTGGACAATCGGGTAGCCAACTGAAGATTGACAGTTTTCAGTATGGTGATCAAGGTGACTATTACTGCCGCTTCTCGACGTATTTGACTAGCAGACCCACTGCATCAGCTTTAGTCACTATGAAGGGTAAGTGTCCTCACAAATTTACGTCACTGAAACATTAGTTGAGCAGCGCTTGCTTTTGGGATGATGGTATGTAAGACAGTAATGACGTAAAGAGACAACGACCATAGTCACAACAATGAAAACGACGATAACGAACATTGACGATCACCACGAAGATGACCGATGGTGATGATGATAACGATGGCCATGACGATGGTGATACCGAAATGTCACGATCATAGCTATAATAACGACGATGATGAGGACATCGTTAACGGTGTAAATGCGAACGACGATGATAACGACATCGAGCGAACAATAACCACGACGGTTACAACGGTACCGAACAATGACGATGAAGAAAACGACTTCTGACATCGGCGGCGAAGATGACGTAAATAAACGATGATTACTGCGACAGTAACGGCGATAACGAGAAGAAAGACAACAGACGTTTTTGAGACCTGTAGGGGTGAGGTCGCCCGGTGGAAAAATGCAACTGCTCGTGGCGCGCTTTTTCATCAACCAATCAATTGGAGAGTTCTTTTCTTTAGGCATCGTAAAATAAGCGCTGCAGGTAGAAGAACTGAAGTAAATGGCAAGAAAAATGACATTGCGATGTTTTTTGGTAGCTAGTTGATTTCGATGACGACGATGGTGGTAGTATAATGACGCTATTTTTGATGTCTTGACAGTTTCTTTGGAGATGGTAATTTTAGTTATTACGTATACTTTTTTTCTCCAGATACTTTTACATCAAGAGTATCATTTCGAATCGTTAATGAAAAGTTCAAGGATGATTTATTGAATCCAAGAAGCTCAAGTTATTCAGACATGCAGATTGCAATTGAAAGAAAAGTAAGTTGATTTAAAGGATCTGGAAAATATCCACTAGATGATTCAAATCTAAGGAGAGGCATGAATCAGGGATCCATTCTTCGTGTGGGTAATTTCGTGGTCTCAAGATACTCCTGACGAAGAGATATTTACTTTAAATCGGGGATGGGTTAAAATAAAGTCCTCGCGATGAAGGAATTAAGTCTCCTTAGCAGCCTTTATATGTTTTCGTCTTGCCATGTAGAAATCGCGTTGCATGACGGGATCAAACAACAGCTGCAAAATGAGGAATCAGGAAGGGACTTAAATCTTGAGGACTTAACGGAAGGTTTTCTTCCCTGATCCTGCCTATTCCATTCCTCTTTTGATCAGGCTATTTATTTATTTATTTTGGCTCGTTCTTTCTCTGTTCCAGCTGCTAAACTACCTCAACAGTGGAAACCCTGGGTGGAATTATGTTGTCAAACTTGTAAAATTCAGGTGAGTGCTGTCATTTTCTGCTCTTCCTTCATCTAATTTATTTTTCATGGTTCGAATTTCTCTTAGATCTTAGATTTTTTCTTTGTCATAAACTATGATGATAAGGACAAAACGAAGGAAAGAAAAACGTCTGAACCGTCAATATGTGTTCCCAATAGACTCGCTGAGATATCAGAAAATCCTTGCAGCTGACCTTGCAGGAAATTTATACCAGTATAAATAATATTTTCGGTGGAAGAAAAATGACCCACAATATAATAACATAACTTCTTCAAAAGTGACATGCTGTTTTCTCTCAATGCACAGGGACTCGTTTAATAAAGTGGGGGTCG
Source organism: Pocillopora damicornis (assembly GCF_964200805.1). Taxonomy (NCBI): domain Eukaryota; kingdom Metazoa; phylum Cnidaria; class Anthozoa; order Scleractinia; family Pocilloporidae; genus Pocillopora; species Pocillopora damicornis. The sequence goes on along the minus strand of NC_142674.1, from coordinate 5,514,610 downwards.
ACTTGGTGATTTACAGCTCAGCTACAAATGAAGATATCGTTCTTTACTACAGCAAACTAGAGGCGTTACTGGCTGATAAGCGTACCATGGATAACATACTGCAACCATTGAAGGTCTCACGCAATAGCGTGACGATAAGGAGTGCTAGTAAGTATTGCGTGACCACAAAGAGTTCTCGTGCTAATCGAGTACTATTGCATGACTAAAGAGAGTGTAAACATTGCGTGATGAACACAGCTGGCAATCATTGTGTTACCACCATTCACTTGAAATTGCAATAGCCTTGGATGGCAAGTTCAGGGAAGCTTTTATATAGGGCAGGATAATATTTGGTCGTTTTCCTTCAGTTTTTATTGCATGTTTGTCAGGGGCTCATTATGGGCTCCTGTCAGTGTGTAAACTCTATTGGAGTTGCAACCACTATTCGCTGGTCACAGCACTAACTGAAAATCTCCAGAACGATGATACCATACCTATAAAGTGCGAATTCCTTTATTTCACAGCTCACTGTCTGTCGAAAGAAACCGGCAAAAAATCTATTATGGGGATATTTGAGTGGCAGTTAACTGTGATTGGTGGAACTTCGTCCCTTGTAAGTTGCCCGTATGGTCCGCCTGCGGCCAATGCCACGCGCCCTTGTGGCGGAAACTTTACGACAGGTGGTATGTGGAAAAGCCCGGATGTGAGCCTCTGCAAATTCAAATCTGAAAGAACAAATAAACTTAACAATATCGCAAAGGTAGGTCATTACTTCAATATATCTGTTGTTACTCTAACTATGGAATAAAATCGAGGTACAACCTTAAAAATTTTTGTTCCAGGGACCATGCTAGAGAAATACTCGATACTTTGGTAACCTTTTCTTCTCGTACGAACACATCTTTGTTTTCAGTCAATTTCACGTGCGGATTACACACTATTCTTTTAGGGGAAGAAAGATCGTAAATTAACTATTTTCTTTCCAATTTCACAGACAAAAGTGAACGAACAGAACGCAGCCAAAGTAACTAAAGAAGTGAAAGTTCTTACGTCGGATCCAGATGACATGAACGAAGCTGACGCGGTGCTGATAGCTGACGTCATAGACAGTGTTGTGTTACTGGAAGATTCGTTAAATGAGGTAAAAACACGAACAGAAAATAAATGGCCAAACTCGGGCGGAGCCAACCGAAATCAGACGCTGTGGTCCAAAGACGGCTGGAAACAGCAAAAATCAAATCAAAATCGAAATGAAGTTGATCCGTCCGAAAAACGAACGGAGTAATCCCACGACTAGCGTTATGCAGTCGAGACGTTGCAGAAAATACCTTATGCCAAAAAATAATTCTTTTTACTGCATTGACCAGGAAGAATAACCGCAAGCCTTTCTGCCGAACTTTTTGGGAACATTTGACTTTGCAACGACACTGACTTTTTCAGTAAAAGCAAGAGCTGAAAGTTAAATGAGGAAGTGAAAGAAAGGGTGGAACATAACAGTAGCGTTCAGAACATCCCTTTATTTATTGCAGTTTCCTCGCCCAAAGTTTATCAAAAGCACAATCATCAATATCTTGAGAAAAGTACTTTATCAAGAGGGAACTAATCGTCTGTTTTATTTTATTTATAAAATTTTCCCTTTAAGACCGCCCAAGACGTTGTAGATGTTGTCGACAATGTGATGAAGATGAAAAAGAAAGATTTACAAGAGAGTCAACGAACCAGTAAATCTTCTTCCAAGTAAGTTCATGCCACAGACTTTTGTTGATATGACTCGAGGTTCGATTGTTTAACTGTAAGTAAAATTTTCGTCGGCGAATGTAAGTAAAGTATGGTTCCATCAATGTGTGTTTCAAACTTTACGCCGAGGAATCTTATTCATTGGCAGATTCAAAAGAAGGGTCCGGGGGTCCGGGGGTCCGAGGATCTGGATTCCTCCTTCTACTTTTTCCTTCCTTCCACCTCCTGTTTCTAAGTACTTGTCTGAAATCAAAATTATTCCAACCTTATAATGAAACAAACTTGTCTCGAAATAATTATTTGCCTAGTTCAGCTCTAGCAAAAAAAAATTAAATGACGTCAACGAAATAATTATTTCATATTTTCTGAATCAAAATATTACCTTCCCCGCCTCCTAAAAAATTCCGAAATCCGCCCTTATTATTTTCCTTGTTTTTCTTGAGGTTTTACGTTCTATTCTTGTTTTTCTTATGAATTCATTATTTAAGATTTATTCGGGCGTTGGATAAAGTGGCCCGAAACCTTCCACTCTCAGAAGGCAAAAACTCTCGGCGTCTTATCGCTCCAAGCGTTGCCATCCAATCAAATCGTGTGGACCCAGGCTCTTTTACAGGCATGTCCCTTGCTGTCAAACCACCCACTGCTGACCCGAACAAACTGACCTCGGAAAACATGGTTAATGATGAACTTCCGATGGCAGACGTCCAAACGTCAATTACGTTACCAGAAGTGATTTTTGAGAATAAGGCTCCTTCCGGTAAAGCAGTAAAGATCGGTTTTGTGATTTACCAGAATGACAAGTTTTTCCAACCGGTTTTGCCGGTTGATGAAGAAAGTGGACAGGAGAATTCTTCAATTGTGAGTCGAGTTATTTCAAGTAGCGTGAAGGATATGACCATTGAAAACCTTACCAAACCAGTTGAATTGGTTTTTGAGCCTGCAGTCGAAGTGGACACAACCAACGGAGAGTCTGTATGTGCATTTTGGGACTTTGATGCCATGGGTGAGAAACTTTACCTGCTTTCCTTTTTAACTATTTTATATTTTAATAATTTCCTTTTCTTTTCCTTAACTTACTCTATGTGTGTCAGCACGGTTAATTTCTTTCAAGGAAACCGAAGATGCCCAAAGATTTAAGCAATTGTATTAGTAAGGTTCTGTAAGTAGAGGGTTCCAACAGACGTCATTGCTGGTTTTCATTTGAGCAAGGCAAAGGGCGTACCCCCCCCCTTTCTTTTGATAGAAAGTGAGAAAATATTTCAAGTACTTGCAAGTAACCTGGCTTCTCCTCCCCCCCCCTCCACCCTCAAATGCGAGCTGAACGCTTGAAGAGGATTCCCGTCGAGATTATCTGTTAACGGTTAGCTGAGGAAGAATTATAAACGAGAAAAATATCCTGACTTGAAACTTTGTTCCCTTTTAGTTTGTAGACACTTTACCTTGAACCTTCGGCCGCATGTTTCCCGAAGCGTATGTCACAGGTATAGATAGTGGTTGATGGAAGTGAGAAACTCCATAAATATCAACTATTTCCTTGCTCTTGTCTTTCCAGGGGGACTGGGCAACTGGTCCGATCGAGGATGCAGACAAGTAAAGATAGAAGCAGGCCGGATATTGTGTCACTGTGATCACATGACGAACTTTGCAGTCTTATTCTCTGCTGGTGGTCCAAAGAAGCACGCTGAGGAACACGCCAAGGCCTTGTCAATCATCTCTTACATAGGTTGTGCAATTTCATTGGTCGGACTTACCCTCACATTGGTGACGTATGCGATGTTCAGGTTTGTGCAATGATCCTATACTTAGTCAGTCCAAGTATCTATCTCTCCCTCTCTGAAAACCGAGCGGGACTTGCTAGAGAAAATAGGGATCAATGTCAGTTTCTGAGAAACTTCGCACCTGCCTCTCCCCTAACCCCACGTGAACTCTAACTTGTTATCAGTTGACTGTAGTCGGGCCAGGTTGGTGCGCAGTTTCTCAGATACTGATATTGATCCGCCATTAATGTGGTGGCCAGTGATGTTTGATGTATCTAGCTCGTGATAACAAGATACTAGATGCTATTCAGTTCATTATTAGAGTGATGATTTCCTTAATAACGGGCTCCTGTTCGCTTGTATAATTCGTGTCGTATACGTGGCTGAGGAAAAAATTTAAGTCTTAATTTTACGATCGAAATTTAAACGTGTTTACTGGATTTAACCTCACTCGTCCGCAGGAATTTACGTAAAACCAACCAACAGCCAATCCTGATGAGTTTGTGTGTGTCACTCATGCTACTTCTGATCGTGTTCATCGCGGGCGCAGCGCAAACAGAGAATCTGTTGGGTTGTCGTATTGTAGCAATTCTTCTCCACTATTTCGCTCTGGCGACCGTGATGTGGATGGGTGTGGAGGGATATAACATGTACATGTCCTTTGTTCAAGTGATGGGCACTTATCAGTCAAAATTCATGCTTAAGGCGTCCGCGGTGGCCTGGGGCGTGCCCGCTATTACAGTGCTCGTCACATTGTCCGCTGCAACAAGTTACTATGGCAACAAAGATGTGTAAGTCATGGCGCTTCTTACTTTCATTACCCCTTAGTTATTGTGTTTCTCAAAACCCAGCATCATTAAACCTTTGATTATAAATTTCGATACTATATTCGGGTTTCTCCCAAACCGCCATCCTTAAATGTTTAATTACCGTCCTATGTGTCTCTCAAAAGAGGTGATGCGGTGAGCAAGATTTAATGTAATACATGGGCGGCAGAAGTGAAAAGTCAATGGTGGCAAGATCGCTTATCATCATTCAACAATGATAATTTCAAATCCACCCGTCGTGAAATATCTTTAAGCTTATTTAGGCTTTGTTGTAAAAAAAATCCGGTCTTGTCTCAATCACACTTTGTACTCCCTATCAAAAATTTCTGAATCCGCCCCCAAACTTTTTCCAATATTACGCGCAACAGTCTCATTGCTGATAAGGAACAAAATAATTATATTAACCTGATTCCTCTTTTTATTTTCGTGCAGTTGTGTACTTTTTGGTGTGCCCTTCCAAGCTGCTCAGTTTGCTCCTATTCTTCTCGTAATCCTCATCAACTTCGTAGTTTTTATTCTGGCCATTCGTGCTCTTAAGCATTCTGGTGCTCTGGTCTCTGCGGAGAAAAAATCTACATCGTACCGAAGAGCACGCACCTCCATCGCAATTTTGCTTCTATTGGGATTGACCTGGGGTTTTGGAGCCCTGGCTGTTTCAAGTGCACAGCTGATCTTTGACTATCTTTTTTGCATATTTAACTCACTTCAAGGATTTTTGATTTTCTACTTTCACTGTTTACGGCACCAAGAGGTACGTAGTCAATGGAAGTGGTTCTTGCTTGGTAAAGGATTGAATTTCCGGCCTACGGAGACCGATTCTCAAACGGGATACCCTAGGTGGAATACGCAGGGAAAGAATGTTGTTTATGCACCATCTTCGTCGTTGATGATGGATAAACCACCACGAAAAGAGACAGTTACTTTTGTTGCTGCTGAATCTCCGCCGTCGTTGGGTTTTCGTCCTGATGTAGTCCCAGATCAAGTTTGAGTGCGCACACTTAGTCAGAGGAACTTTGAATTAAATGAATTTCTACTAACAAGGACAGTTCGAAGGATCTTTTCCATAGAGTACCTTGCCAGAGGAAAGTTAGCCCGTGACAGGTTTTCTGTTAGTTGGAACAAACGAAAAAGTGGGCGCACAGAAAATGGGGAAGGTCAGGCAAAAAAAAAAAAAGCCGTCGAACTGGGGCTCCGTCGCGGGATGTCATTGCCGGCTAATGTCCCAGCCGGGTACAATAGGGTTCATGTACCTCTTAATTCCCAATGGATGCAAAAAACTTAATTGGAAGAAAAATAATGTCTTAGTTTTTACCCGTCATAAAAACGACTGAAAATGAAAGCGTAGCCGCTATTTACAGTCTAATTCTGTTTTTTTTTCCTTTATTCATTTAAGAGATGCAAGATGTTTGTTTGTTTGTTTGTTTTTAAAGAATACTAAGAGGCTTCTTGTATAGGAGTACAGATATATAATCGCTCATGCATAAACAGTGTCTCAAAATGGGTTGAACCTGATTGAAGTATGCAATACAGGAGACCATATACCATTGTCGAGTCACATTTCTAATTTTTTTTAATATTATTTATCCGATTTCTATATATCTTAGAACTGTCACCTGAACAATTTGTGTCTAGGACAACCAGGAGCCCATTACACGGAGCTTCCATACCAATTTTACCCTTGAGTAAACCCTGTCCCGTATCTTTTTATTTTTAGAACTGAGATATATGGGTGTCATTCAATTTCCCGCGAAAACACGCTGACGTTCGCATAACACCCCCCAAAAAATGGTAAACTTTCCACGCTTTTCGCCATTATTAAAATACTTTCGTGCCGCCTGCATGTGACGTAACAATAAAGGACCACAGCTCTTTTATGATTGGCTATTATGTAAACACCCGCGAAAAACCCCATGGAAGGCGCCTCTAAAAATAAAAAGATACGGGACAGGGTTGACTCAGAGGATAAGTATAAAAGATGGAAGCTCCGGATAATGGGCTCCTGGGACAGCTTATTATTTATCATCATAGGGAGGGGGGAGGTAATTCTGGAGGATTTTAGGGGATCGAATCACGTGGTTTTCAGGCGGAATGGGGGGGGGGGGTTGTTCATTTGTCGCTAACAGTGTGTAAAAGGGGTGGGGGTTATAGAATATTAGAACACTACAGAGCCCGAGGGGAGGGGGAATCAGGTGAATTTTATTGTGAAATAGCCAAAATCCTCCCGCAGTAGTATGGTAGCTTAAACTATCTGAACTTTAAACTTTGTAAACAATGTCAAGATGGCCGAAGGATATTTGATTAACGAAAACGACCCTCTTGGAGAGAATACGTAAGGCTTACCACTTGCGTAAAACCGTGGTTTGTGTTAGATTTCGTTTGGAAAAAAAATCGCTTATAGACTTATGATGACTTTGAGGCCAACCATTTACAATCATAGGATAAGAACATGTGTAACCAGAAGTGGAATTGATACAAAATAATAAAACGTAATGTCCAACGCCTCGATATTTTAATGAAAATTTCATCGATTCAAATCCATTCTTAGTTTTCCGAAGATTACATTCCAAATGTCATAGATATAGATATTTATATATTTAAAATATAGAATAATTTTTACAGCCTTATTTTGGAAGCCCGATGAGGGACATGATTCTAGTTTTGATTAATTTAGATCTCGATGATTAAAAAAAATTGTTAATATAGATTATTGTAAGTTTATTGTAAGTAGTTTTACATTCTTGCTGATTAAATTTACGATGCATTCCTGTAATCTTTTGGATGTTATTCACTCCCACCCCTCATGACAAAGCCTGAATTTAGGCCGGGGGGGGGGGGAGGGGGCACTTTTAAGTATGTGTTGGTGAGGATGAGCCAGCGGAGGGGGTGACATTTTCAACAGAGTAATCAGAATGAGGCTGCACATTTTCTGGGTTTTGGGGGTTCTGGTGAGCAGAAATGAAAAGATTCTTGGTTAAAAAGCTTCTTCCGTGTTACCAAAAGTGACTAAGATGGGCTCTATAATTGGCTACAGAATAGGCCATAATGGGGTAGGGGTTCCGAGAGGTCATATATATATATATATATATATATTGATTATATTGATTATAGTCTATCCTTGCGGTATAGTGTTCGATGCTTTCGCAGAGCGTGGTATGTGTGAAACTTGGACAAATCGGTAAGACATAACTTTCTGTGACTCTGAGTTTCACGCTTACGCGATCATCAGACAGGTCATTCTGATGATCACGTAAGCGTAAAACTCAGAGTCGCAGAAAAGTTGTCTTTGTCCAACTTTCAGATATATATGTATATATATATACAAAGGTTTTACCTATATATATATATATATATATATATATATATATATAGATATATATGTGTATATATATATATATATATATATATATATATATATAATTTCCCGTATTTCTTTCTTTTCTTTTTCTTTTTATAGCCGTTTTTCGAGTAATATTTCGCAATCCCCAGAGAGATGCTTATGTTTTTGGAATTCGTTACAGGTCCTCCTGACATAGAACTAATTTCCCGCCGGTCTCTTGCACAGTTCGTTAAATCTCTTAGATATGAGTGAATTTCTAAAATGACCGGAAATCAATGATGAAATTTACCCCTGTCGAGGAAAGTTTGGAGTTAATGTCGAAGGATGGCTGACGTGCATTAGTGGTAGCCTCTTTTTGGGAGAGATTAAGAGAGAGCGTTGGAAAAAAATTTAGGGGGAGGGGGTGAGCAAATGATCCTTAGGCAAACAGTTCTAGATTTCGGATTTAATTTCTAGAGAGTGGCATCTCTGGTTTGGATGTAGATTAATGTTGCGGTTTCTTCATGAATTTGCGATTCGTTCTCTGCTTTATCGTGCAATATATACCATCACCGCACTCGAGAAGAATGAAAATTTCTACAGCTTTAGAATTTCTGTCTTTTAGCGCATTTATTATAATTTCGATGTATGTAAAGGAAAGCTATCAGTGCTACGATAAACAATGTGTGAGATGGATGAAATAGAAAGCGAGTTATTTCGAAAGTAATAAACAACCATGATGTGTTGTCATTGAAATTGGCCAATCGCAACAAAGTTCAACCGTCACGTGATAATTTTAAATCGTACCGGGAAGAGCTGGACGCTTCGAACAGATTTGAACGAGTTTTGAACGTGCTCCACAATTTTTTCAGGAATTTGCAGATTTACCTTTGAAGCACGATATTGAATAAAATGGCTTGTTAAGATCTTCATTCAACATGGCAACTTCAAACTGTGAAGGTAAGTTTCACGAGCTTTCTGGGACTGTGTTTTTATCCTGGCATTGACCTTTGTCTGGATGAAGTGGGGGATCGCTTGTTCGTGGAAGCTTTTACGAAATCTATATTTAAGAATTATAAACTCTGTGTTAAAGTTGATAAGTTTTCATTATCATTGAATAAAAACCTTGGTTCCTACGTTTCAGAAGGTCAGTCATGATCAGAGAGATTTTTCATGAGCGTAAGATTACGTTTACCGGTTACTGTCTTTGGCAATGTCTACTTCCATTTCGACAAACTGTTTGAATTCAGAATTCTGCCTTTGTAGCGTTTCCCAGTGCTATTGGCGGTGTGTCCAGTCTCATTGAAGACGAGAAGTTCGATTTTGACGTACCACTCTCGCCAATTGATTTTGATGTTCGGTAAGTTACACTGCATGTGTGTATCAACTGTTGGTTATCAACCAGAAAGTACGTAAATAGCAATTGTTCCCACAAGATCAGTTGAATAATAGCAATTATTCCCACAAGATCGGTTGAATTACAGTTGCTTACATGCCATGGCTCCAGCAGGAAATATGAAATATGTTTGTTATTTCTATGTTTTTCGACACACAAATGCGCGTTAGGTCTTAGACATATACCGGTGGTTGAAGGAGTATACAAAAGTACAAATTTTTCTCGAAGTCTCAATGTGAAAAGGAAGTCAAATTCCTTACCTGCTTTACTCTCCAACAAAGCTCTAATATGAATGCAACCATTTGGGGGCAGGGGGGGAGGGGCATTGGGGCACTCAAATGAAAGGGGAAGGGATACTTGTGAGAGTGTGCAAAATCCCATTGCAGCTATGAATATCTTGAATTTTTTTTATAACATCAATACCTAAAGAAATCACGGTAAACTGTCTCTGTTTCAAAGTGGTCTCTTGTAGGAGTGAAAAAAAGCTTAGCTTGTGCCAAGAGTTTTCTTCCTGAGGGACTTAATCTAATATCTCGGATGATCATTCTCTTCTGTTTAGAAGTCTACCCTTCTTTCCAAGACTAACCAGCAACCAGGCATGCTCCTCAATGAAGAAAAAACCCTCCCACTCAAAATTCTGCCTTCACCCAAGAGTTATCTTAAAATTATTTTACTGGTACATGCTTTTGAAGAACAACTTACTGAAAAAGATTGAGGCCTGTACTAGAAAATATTGGCCATCAGTCTTGGCAGCATGGACCAAGGGTGATAAGGTCCATACAAAGTTATCTATTAGGGCCAATATTTCCTAGTATGGCTCATGCAAGGAAGATTGATAAGAAGTTTATTGCATGGCACTTAGACCAAAGTTGTTTATTTTGGATTTTCCAGCTTTCACAAATGAAAGTGCAAGGATAATGACCTTTTTTTACAAAATCTCGACCAATCAAAAACCAATCAGAACACTCAGATTTACCTCAAGATTACCTCACCATATAATAATACATAATGCTTTTTCTCCTTTTTCTTTATCAGAGAGATTAATGCCGATGAAGAGGATGAGGATGAAGTTTTCTTTGGTCCTGTGGGTCACAGAGAAAGATGTGTTACTGTTAACAGTGGTGTTCAAGATGATGAAAAATTTAAGCCCTTGAGTCCCCTCAATGGTGAACAAATTGCAGAACTGTTTAAAGAAGCCACTGCAGTGTCAATATTCATCAAAAATTCTTCCTTAACCCAGAATAATGATAATATGACAGATGAAAAGGAGAATCGTGATATATGTAAGCTTTTATCACAAACATTTACTGTCCAAGATGATAAAAAAGCTGTGTCAGCTGAAAGAGATCAAGAAAATGACCAAAGAACTACAAAATCTGCTTCTTCCCCTGAGTCAGCTAGCAGTATCTCACCACGGTCAACAGAATTTCCAGATGACATGAACTTCCCTGTTACTCCAAGGAGAATTTTGCAAGGAAGCAATACCCAGAGTGGAGTGTTTCAGTCACCCTTTAAAGCACGAAAAGCGCGTCCTTTGCAAAATACTTCTAAGTTTGTTCAATCCAAGCTTCCTACAACACAGATGACTCTGAAGACTCGTAGTTGTTTTAATTCTGTAAGTATGATTGCAGTGCTGCTTCACTAATGTTTCTCAAACATTCAAAACTTTCAAAATGTACCTACAATTTTGCTTAGGATTGGCAGCCCAGTCACTACAAGTACACTTTAAGCTGCTGATTGTTTCGTACATTTTAAAATTACAGTGCTACAGTTGAACCTGTGTTAAGCAGCACAGTATTAAGCACTCACCTTCTAATAAGCAGTCAGTTGTCAAAGATCTGAAATTGTTTCCCCTTAATTGCTGTAACCTCTATTAATTTGTCACCTCCATTAGGTGGTCACAGTGAGTCACCCTTCAGTGAGTTTCAATGGCCTTTTTGTAGTCCCCCACCTGTACTGAATGATCAGCTAACCTAGAACCACTTAACCCTTTAACTCCTATGAGTGACCAAGACAGAATTTCTCTTTACAATATCAATACAATATCAACCAGACAAGTGATGAGAATAAAGAAAAATATCAATTTAGGGATAATTCGTAGATCCAATGCTAAATTCTCTGAACTAACATTATAAGAATTGTATGGCTGACAGTGAGAAGAATTACAGATTTGATCTGGGAATTAAAGTCAAAATTCTTTAAAGTGATTGGCTATCACTAGCCCGATTTGAACACTAATAAGGACAGTGTACGTTCTGACTTCAACTCTGTTTTTGTGTCATTTCTTCAAGCTGTTCAATCTGTTGTTGATTATTCAATTTAGGGCAGTGGCGAGTACAAAGCTCAGATTGTTATTAACTCTTGCTCGTATTAAATCATTTCAGCCTATAAAAGTAGAACATCTGTATGGTCTGAGACGGAAAACTGGTGGTTCAGAGGATGAAAAGGTAAATACAGCTTAATGTAGACACAAAGTAAACCTCAAATAACTTAACTTCATCAGTAAGAAGAGGGTTTGTACCTGGCCTGGAAAGTCATGGAATTTTGGTTTAGGACCTGTAAAGTCATGGAAATTTGTGGAAAATCTGCGGTCATTCTTATGAGCTCAAAGCAGTGGAGATCTGTCTTTGAAAAATTAACCAATAATTCAAAATGTAAGATTTGATTTTAGTAGAAATAAACAGTAGCAAGTGTTGTAAGATCTACTCTTGCAGATGTTTTTGTTTGCACTGCATTCTTGCGTGATATTTATGCAAATTTGTGAACCATTTGGAAAGGACCAAAAAGTACACTTGCTTAACTTAGGTAATTTTTTTATTTTTTGAAAAGAAATGGAAAGTCGTGGAATTCTCACTGCTTAAAAAATGCACAAACCCTATAGGAGTACAGGCAATTTTTGTTTATGGGTATTGGAGATAGTTAATACACTCTTCAATTAAAGCCCTGAAGTGGTTTCAAAATGTAGTAAAGACCCTTATGTTTGTTGAGCTGGGATTAATTTTTCTTCCAATTCATAGATTCCACGAGTTTCACAAAGTGGAATAAAACCTCCAGGATTTGGTTGTCAGCCAAGACGACGTCGCACAAGTTCATCTTCCTCTGTGTCTTCCACTTCTAGTGCTGTATCAGTTCAATCAAGTGACATGAATGAGACTTTTGTCGTCTCCAAAGGTTCTTCTTCTGACATTTCATCTATTCCAACTGTCTGTGCACGCAAAGTTCCAGTTACTAAGGCCTGCTTGAAGCCAGTAAATGGAAATAGTGCATTGACAAAGCCTACCTTTTCCAGGCCTAAAGGACAACCTCAGCCAGTGAAAGCACTTCCACAGCCAGTCACTCACAGCAAGAAAGCTCCACCAACACCAACTGATGTTCTGAAATCAAAGAAGGTGCCTGGCCACACCCCTGGGCGTCGCTGGAGTGGAATCTGCTCTGAGCAAATGGTCACCAGATCACAAACACCCAATAGCATACAGAGGTCCAAGTCATTTAATACACCTGTAAGGCTAAGTAAGAGTAACACTCCAACAGGCCAGGCTGTTAGACGGGCACAAACTCCCACTAAAGGGAAAAGCACAGCAGTGCCTTTGACTCCAAGGAGAAGAGGTAGTGTCACACCAAGGGCTAGTGCCTCAAAAGTTCAAACATCTGTGCAAAGGCGCAAAAGTGGTACAACAGCAGCTGTATCCTCAAAGGCTCACAACAAGAATGCCCCCCTGCCATCTACACCTGAAAATGCATGTTATGCATCCATTGATAATGTTACTCCACCAAATCCAGGTAGAGATCATGATTATTGATGCAGTTAAATGCAATTTAATGGAGTTAATAACAAAGAGCATAAGCATTCTCTAGTGGTCAGCGGTTTTCTGCATATGCACATGTGTCAGAACTCCACATGCTCTTTGTTTGAGGCATTCGTGTGTGTGCTTAGAGTGTGAACTTGCAGCATTGTGAGGAGTGCCAGCTCATCATCCAGGCAGTTTTCACCATCCCTTCCCACTCTCTTTCCACTGTTTATTCATTGTTACAGGTGCCTGTTTCCCTTTACTGTGAGGGGGCTCATAGCTGAGTTGCTAGGATTTGCCAGCCACAGGAGAAGTCTCCATCTAGGAGCTGGCTGTTAATAGTGGAAGTTCCTGGATGTTTCAGGCTCCCTACCTCCATTTAGTGATGCTGTTGTTAACTTAGTGGTAAACTGCCCTTCCTTGCAGAGCAAAACTCAATGCATGATTAGTACACATGTATGTTTCTGGGGTTGAAGGAAGCCAATCTCCAACTTTATTAGCACACAAAATGAACTTTGAATCACTTTTATTTTGACAGATAATGATGGGTGCTCAGCCAACACTTAACATAGTGGGTTTGGGAATCAGATCAGAGAATTCAGAATTCCAAGGCTAAATTTCAGTGGGCTTGGAGTGAAGCTTTTATGTAACATATGCTCCTGTTACATAACACTTTCCCCCACCCCCACTAGTTTTTTTAATGGAAAGCCCTTGTAACTGTCACAGTTTCTTTACCCTTACCTACTTCAAGTCTATTTACTACTATTAATTTTTTAGCAGCTTCCAGCAATGTTTCAAAAAGGAAGTCACTGAGTGCAAATGGCCAAAAAAGACGCTCTCTTCTGCCAACTCCTGTGAAAAACAGGATCACTAGATCCCAGTCACAGAAGTCTAGATCAATCAGCATCAACAATGAGCCTCCTGGACCCCTTTCATTCAGCTCCTCCCCGTCAGCTGAAGTCAAACCAAGGAGTTCTGCCTCAAAACCAGATCCAAATCTGCAACTTTCACATACAAGATTATCTGATCCATTTTCTCCAGCTTCCCAGTTCGTTTCCATCGATCCAAAAAGTGTGAACACTAGTGACCATTCAGTTGCTGGAAATTTGATTGAATGGTCACCTGCTGTCGCCAGGGAAGTAAGTGAGATTATCATAACACCACAGGTTTAAAGATTGGCATGGTACCAAAGATTGGAGAATGATAATAATTATGATGATAATGATAGTCTACAGTAACCCTCAAAAAAGACTAGTAAATTCACAGTCTTGATCTTTGATACCATTGATGTTCCTGACAGTAATGATGAGACACTTGAATTTGAGAAGACATCACAAAACAAAGCTTCTTTCTTATTAAGACCTTTTATTAGTTCTCTTTGTTTTCTTACCAGTAATCAACAGCTTACATCATCATTTCTTCTCTTATTTTTATTGCAGGGAAATCTTATTGACATATGAAGATATCAGAGGAATATATCTAGCATTTAAAGGCCAGATTAAGAGAAAGACCAGTTTTTCTCATACACCTGTACAACAAACAGGACACGATGCTATTCCAAAGAAACTAAATGTTAATAAAATGTGCACTTGTGAAATGTTTTTCACAAGTTGTTGAAGGAAATCACCTTAATGATTGTCAAACACATGTAGCATTGAGTTTTGTTGGGTATGCAATGTTTTACATGTATTGTTTTGTTAAAGGTACTAACTGGATTTTGTCTTGACAATAATACTACTGAATGTGCCTCACATTGAGATTATAAAGTGTATGATCATAACTTGGTACAGTGTATATCATTCAAAAATTTAACCATGGAAAGTTACAATGTAGCTGCTGCTGTCATGAGCATTCAAAATTAATATTGTTGTGACACTTCAAGTTAACACTCCACTACATCTGTGGTGCTGCAAGCTTGATATACTGGTATGTTGAAGAATTTTAGAGATAAACCCTTTAACTCCCAAGATCTGCTTGTTACTTCTCCTCACTTGTTGTTATACATTTCCTTGTAAATTAGTTACAAGACTTTGTTGTTGGAACAAGATAACAATTTCTACCTGATAAGTTTGAGTATTGTTTATCACCTGTTTGCTGGTTAATGTATTGATTTTATTGAGAGGTCATGTTATAATTACTTCTTGGAGTCAAAGGGTTGACTGATGTGCCAAAGGGCACAGTTTTGAATTTCCAAGCCTGTATGTTTACAAAAGTAGGGATTGTAAAATAAACAATGTCTTCAATTTCATTTGATCACTTGGCTACCACATAAACCTTTGAACCTCCTTAGGACTGTGAGCCCAACGAAATGGTTTTTCCAGGAACATGTAGAAAGTAATTGCATTCACAGCTATGTATAACATGCATTCTAATGCAAGTCTTGTATAAGACCCTAGTGGACTGTGAAGTCGATAGAAAATGTATGGAATGATATAGTACCGAAATTCCAACAGTTTTTGGGGGACAGTAACCATGGAGACACAGATGTAGAACATAGCTAGCCATGTTCTTGGTTGTTTTAGAGATAATTGATGGTGAATACAGTATCCTGAAAATATATACAAAGGTGTAAGAGCATATTTCACCACCCAATGCCTGGCATAAAGTTTCCGCCAAATATAAAATGGGTAATGCCGATTGTCGGCTAGAAGATACTCATGCACATATGTAAATTTGTAAATGATTAAGGTTATAGAAACTGCAGATAAAAGTAACCCAATGGCGTACAATGGTTTCTTGACAATGTTTTTAAAGGTTTTCAAATAGCTTACAATGTCTCGTGGCAAAAGCAGGTGGGAGCTACTGAATGCAAGGGTAAAAGTCAGAAGGTAAAACAACTGTGGGAAATTTAAGCATGCCTGGTGCTGACTCTTATCGCCGACTACGATTCCACCATTCATGACCACAAAAATAGCAAAACATGCTACAACAAAACCATAGGCCCAGAGATATCTGAACACCTTGAAAAAGTTGTTGTAAAATGATTTGATATATTCCTTTAGTTCTGTGAAAAATGTTGATGAAGCTGCTTCTTTCTCAACTGATTGTAAAGTTCTTAATGCAGTCACTCCAGCTGTGAACACCACCCATACGACATTGGTTTGACGAACGGCAATTGATGTAGCACCAATCAGGGCTGCAATGAAATGGTTTCCACGGAGACTGAGGTAATACAATAGAAGAACAAAGAAGGTGGAGCTTGAATCAGTGTAGTAGAGGAATGTAAAGAAATACATCACAGGGAATAATGCCAGGACCAAAGCTGTCACAGAACATTTAATGGGTGAAGAGTTCTCTTCTTCTGTGGGTTCATCTCCCTGTTCAGAAAAAAAAATGTTATGAATGACTACCAATTGTTACACAGTAACAATTTTGAGGCTGAGTTCACCAATGTTATTCACTGAATAACATCTTTCACTCAAACCACCAGGCTTAAATTTACCATCTTTATTTACACGTACATTGTCATCATTTATAAGCATCAGTGACACTCTTATCCTCGCAGTATGCAGGAAGTTTGTCACCATGGACCTTAATGAACAGCTCAGCTTGCCATGAGTTTCCCATGGCTCAGTAAGAAAGCAGTTAAAGTGTACAGAGTACTAATCAGAAAGTCACTGGTTTGAATCATAATTAGGAGAACTTGGAGTTTTTTCTCCAAGTGTGCCTCTGTCATTAACTGAATAGCATCTTCAACAATTTCCTTCATTTGACGATCAAGCTAAAAGCTCTAATTATACCAACTACACAACACTTTCCAAATTTCTGATCCATGCAGAATGCTTAATGCATATAAACATAGTCATGACAGTGAACTCAACAAGGAGTTCTCTGTCGCTCTTTTGTTTAACCCTTGACACCCTAAAATCAGTATGTATTTTCTCCTTACTGTTCTCAACACATTTCTTAAGGTACTAACAGGGAGAAATTACAGAAAAATTTCCGCACAGCCCCATACTTCATTATGCATGCACGTCTTATTGGTGATACACTGAAATATAAAGCCCCCCGCCCCCCTTTCCATTACATAAGTGTTCTGATACCGCACGAAGTGATTGCGTAAGAAAGTACCTGAGTACTTTACACTATTCATAAAATTCGAAAACCGTACCTGACGTGACTGTCGAGTATTATCGCAGTGAAGAATTAACAGGATCTGCCTCAGAAGCAACACGTTACCCATTAGGAACAAAGTATTAACCATCCGTAGAAAAAACGTCGAACACACTACACGTAATTCGTGTCCAACGAAAAACGCCAAAGTTCGCAAACATGCGAAGGATATAAAATACAATCCTGGCAATGTTGTTATCTTTGGATCCCATTCATCAAACTTGTAGTTGCAGTATTTCTGGGCCTGGGGGACATGGAAAATCTCATCCATATACGGCTGTGACTGTTTTGTGTTAAATTGTAGGAAAATACCCATAGAAACTGCAAATAAACTGGAGTACCATGCAGAGAACGAAAAGGCCGCCATTTTGAATGAAAGCACCAAAGCACTATGGGAGCAGACGGACCAACTCCAGGGTCTTGGAGTAAGCTGCTAACTTTTACCTGCACTAGATGCGAGGGGGGCCCGTTGTTCCTCTATACGTTTCTTATGTTTATCTATGATGGTAGAGAATTTCTTAAGCTGGAGATCATTTCCTTTCCTCTCCTGACCTTCATGCTTGATCAGTAGCGATACTGTAAAAAGAGAATTTAGATTATAGTCACTCTCAGGGGTTAAATCGACGACAGGGTTACGAGGTTGATCACCGAGGGACTGGAAAACACCTTCTATGATCTATCTACTTCTTTAAAATTCCGACGAGTTTTAACAAATATGTGTTTCTCAATGTCAATACTACAAGTTAATGGCACAGAGCACCCAGTCACGGAAATCTAACGTGAGAATATGGAACAGCCCCTAAAGTAATTATGCTTGAACAGTACACTTTATGATCAAAGGTACCACCACCACTTGAAAATTTTTTATTGCTTCGGGGGAGGGAGACAGAGGATTTTGAGGGATCACAGGGGAAGGGGGACAATCGTTCCTAACAGGATTTAAAGGAAAACTAAAAAAAATTGGCACAGCTAATGAAGGGAGGGGGAAGGGGGGGAGGGGAGGGAGTAAGGGATCATCAGAATACTGACTTGGAGATCAGATAACTTCTATTGGGACAAAACCAAAATTCTTCGCCCGCCCCCTCTCAGGCCATAAATAATGACCGCCCAGTACGATACACATTTTACTGAACGTTGCTAACTCAAATTGCGTGTCATTTCAGGAAATGGTTAAGACTTATCAGTATTTAAACTCGATTTATTGCGAGGGGTGTTTTTGCACCCCTATAAGTGAATATTGTGAAACAAAGTACTTTAAGCCTGTTAAAACCCTTAGACACGGATCTAAGCTTCTTAGAGTTTGTCTAAGGTTAAAGCTGGGCAGTAAGATTTGATAGCTATGAAAAGCGTGCACACGAAGGAAAAAAAACTCGCTAAAGCGATCGAAATTACCCACTCAAAAACTAAGGTAGTTGCCCCGTGGCTCCATGATTGCGTGAGTTTTACCCTCTCATGCCGTCAGCTAATGAAATTAAATGAACTGCAGATCACTTCCGTCAATAAGCAGCATTTTAGGCCAATCACACGCTTGCGTGTTTCATAGTGAATTTAATTAGCTTCGACTGAGTAATAAGGGTCATTTACTCATCTCGACAAGGTGCTTGTTGGATAGCAGGTCTTTGCCACTTAGCGACTGAGCCTTCTTTGCACTCTCTGCATAAATCACAAGACACAGGTAAATGGTATGCTTTGTAGCTTTATTTTGAATCGTGAAACATCCGACAGATATGTTTTAAGATTTGTTCAGAACGACAGCGTGCTAAAGTTGTTAACTTCGCATTTGTTTACAATGTCAATTACAGCCTTGATTTGTTGGGCAATCTCTGATCACTTGTTAACGCACCCAGGGTGCTCTATGCGGCCTAAATAAAACAGCTTGCAGCAGTAAACGGTTTTCATTCTCGATCACAAAGTTATCCAAGCTTCAGGTCACTCGGCTTTGTCTACAGTAAAGAACATTTTCATTATGATAGGGGTGCAGGACAAAAGAGAGTTGACTAACCTTGTTTCACAATTGAGTGATCGTAATAGCATTATATTGGCGATTCACGCGAGTGTTTCAACACGTGTGTAATTAAGCTCTCACAAGCAAGAAGATGAGGTAGATTTTGTATTTCGCTCTGGTTCCCAACTGAAAAGACTTCGTTACATGTTTTTGTTTTCAATTCTCTGAAGGGTTAGCGAACGGAAATGACATTTCTATGAAGTATTAACGAACCACGTTTAGTCCACTTCAGCGGTCGCCTGTTATCTCCCTTAAATAACATTTGGCGTCCATATCCGTAACAAAAAAGCTTATTAATCTCAGTATTTAACAAAACTATACCGTTTTATTGCTTCTACAACCAAATTATAGGCTGAAAAATTCAGAATACCTCAAGCGGTTTTGTTTGCTTCATGTCACCACTAGTTTAAGTGTACTGTATATTGTCCTCGAGGGTCAAAAAAGCAGCCTTCTTAAAATACATTGGAAAAAATCCATCAACAGGAAAAGCCATTTTCAAAAGCATTACAATTGTTTTAGTTAAATTTTTTATTGCGATTTAAAGGGAAGTTAAAGAGATTTTTCTATGCAAATAGTTGCTCTCTCATGATGAAAGAGTTAAAAAAACGAAATACAATCAGAAACATATTTACGCTACGGTTGAGTGGAACCGTCCTCTTTCCTTGAAACCTGTCGAAATAATTTAGCTCTCCTCATATCTAAACCGCGATTAGTCTGATAAACAGTCACTGTTTTTGAATGGTTCCTACACACAATGCCGCGTGGATTGTGAATCAAGGAATCTCAGTGATTTTCAACTGGCACAGACAAACGTCTTTTGACCATTCCATTCTCTAAAACCACAAGTGCTTCAGGCACTTGGTTAAAAAAATCACTGAATTTAAGTACCTAAGTATCAAATATTTACACACACAAAAAAGGCATCGAAATGCGATTTGTTTCAGAGTTTAACTAGCGATAAGAAGTCGCAAGTCATTTTCAACCGCTCGAGAAAGGTCTTATTTTTGGAAAACACGGAAAAACCTCGGTATTAAAAGAACGTAGACACGGCTTTTCTTGTGTAAGTTATTGATAAGAACACTTGCTGAACTCCGTGGGGTGCTGGTTTCTTTTATTTCGGCTGAATATTCTTTTTCCAATTGTTTGCATTCAAGTCATACTTGTCTATGTCGTTGAAATGGGTTCCGTTAGTACAAACATTTGCGGCCAGGACAAAGGTTATAGACTCTAATTTGAGTCTGTAATTAAAAAGGAGACCGACTTTTCATAGAACAAATTCTATCTTAACCATTAGCATCTCTAAACACAGCTATCTGTAAATTTTATCGTGCTTTTTTGTTTTATTTGTGGCCAGTTTAGATCAGTTAATTTTTAATTAGCCTGCAGAAAGTTGATGAAGAATAGTTTGTTTGAATTTTGAGTAATTTGATTTGAAGGCCAATTATATCTTTTGATTTTTTTTAACGTGCGGTAAAATCCTAAGGGCCTTTTACGCTTGTCTGATCATTATGCTCTGTCTAGCTGCCAAAACACCTAAACAATGTACAAAAATCGCTCAAAAATCCTAATCTCCTTTTCAGAAGAATTATTGATTAAGATGAAGCGGGTGCCACGGCATCGCGCCTAACATCGTTTAATGTTTGAATCACATTGCAATATTGATTAAAAATTGTACAAATTACCACTGATAAAGTAGTTTTTCGAAAACTCGGGCACAAGAATGACGAACGAAATCCTAGTTTTTCCAAGGCATTTCAGAAAGATGAAACCGACAAATTGAGCTACCTTGAAAATCAGTCTTTATGGTTTATCTTAGAGACTGCGACCTTAAGCAATCAGGACGGCAACACCGAAGAAGACATCGATTGAAAAGGAATTTATAATTTAGGTTGGAATTTTGCTTAGGGTTAGATGTGTTTTCCGTCTCTTACGACGCTACACCCCGACTTCACCAGCAGCGTTAACTTAGGTATACGATTTGCTATCGGGGTTTATGTCCACAGACTAAACAAATTTTGGAGGTCTCACGTTGTTGTTTTGCAGATGACGGCTGAGAAATGTACATAGTTTGAAAACGCACGCGCTGAGCTTTAATTCTGCCCATTAGAAATCAGTTTTTTTGGCATGTTCTCGTAGCCGTCACCGTCGTGGTTTCATGCTCAAGGGCCCTATTATGATAATCAAAGCCTCACAAAATTTCTGGAAAAGTGTTTCTGGTTGTGTGGAATTCAGAGAAATTCCATGAAGCAAGTGACTGCGTTGTCAAATTGCGGTCGGTTTGTCGATGGCGCGTGTGGTTGGCTTCTTACCACATGGATTCTCTCGTCTTATCACCTCTTCGGCCTCTCAGTTCACCTTTTGATCGTCTTCTTGGCACCTTATGGAATGTGCCATCGGGCTTGTCGCGGTCGAATTGGCAACATTTGCTTCATGTTGCAAACACCTAACATACATGATTCAAAACATGTGTGTTTTAGTACACAATGACTTCGATTGAACCACAAACTCTTTATCTGTGGGAAAGTTCATATCGCATGGTTGTTGCAAAATCGTTGGATAATTAGCCAGCAGAGTAGAGCTTGATGAAAATGAAAGCTGCCATCTTTGGTTCTTACAGCGGCGGAGACTGGGGAGAGATATAAATTTGTATCAAGGGGTGAGCGACGGTAAAAAGGAGTGAGAGGGGAGAGGTGGGGCAATAGAAATAACTGCGTCTTCTCACCTTTCTCAGTCCCCTCCCCCTCCTCCCACCATCCACTCTACATGGCCGGTTTACTAAACGATCTTTATTCCCTTGGTAATTCTCCCCCCCCCACCTGGGGGGGGGGGAGAATGGGGGTTTACAGCATGTCACACCCGGACTACCCAATCAGTTGTTATGTTGACAGACATGCACGCTGTTTATTGAGTGTGAAATTTTTCAAGTTGTGTAGATTGTTCAGATTCGCCGGCTCTCTTTGTACGGAGATTATATGATTTGAATTTTGAGTGAATTTTTGAAAATTCATCTCTCAAAGGGTGGTAAATGTCACGGGGGGAGGGGGGGAGGGGGTTTCACGAACATCTCTCCAGGACTTCCCCCTAAACAAACCTCTTTCTTGCCAAGAACTCGCAATGATATGCGATCTGTGTTTGCTCCAACAAGGCAGCTCTCAACGGTGATCACCTGGAACCAAATCATGGATTTGATCAATTATTTGTCCGCCGAAGAATGGCAAATTGCAGAAGGAGGGAATTTAGAAGGTACAGAAATGGTGGTTACATTAAATCAAATGGATCAGACACACACTGTGCAACATTGAGTGTTACCATAGAGCTAAAAAAAGCTCATTCATCTAGATACTTCAATTATTTTTTCTTCATTCACAACTGAATTATGAATGACAACTCCAAAGAAAACAGAGTTGGGTTAGGACTTGCATAAATCTGAAAAGCGTGCGTAGTCTTTACCCTGCAATATTATTTCTTTGCGCGCGTGTTTGACGCGCATGCACCCCCTTGCACCGCAAGATTCTTCCACCTCCGTGCCTAATGGAAAGATGCTCGCGTTAGCTCCTTATTTCTTCTCGTCCTGCTAGTGATCTGCTAGTGCGCGCACAACCCTCGCTTCACGCGAGGGTTAGGCGCGCTAAACCCTACACCCTAACCCTAATCTTTCTCCTTCCTAACTGTTGCATAGGCAAAAATCTCGGTAATAAGTGAAATTGAAGGTGAGAGAAATGATGAAGTAACAAACTCAATGAAATAAACCTTCACAGGTTTTGATGAATACCGCATCATTCGCCGAGCCTCAGAAGGCCAGGGCAAGTACAAATATTCCGCCTTCGATCCGAAAAAGGAACTTCCGGTGGAGCTCCACATTACTGGAGCGTCAGAATCCAGAGATCCCTTGAAGGAAATCCAAGTTATAAACCTGCGCGTCGACGGTAACAAATATATCACAGGGATAAACGACAATGGGGATTGTGTCGTAAGGAAATAAGTGCACCCTATAACATTCAGTCAAAGTTTTTCGATGCACTGAGAGAATAGCTGAATTGTAAAATTTTTAAAACGTCTTCATTATTTCCGATACCTTATACTGCAGACGGGAGTCTTTAAGCTATGACGTCAAGTTATTTTACGAAAGTCCGTTAGTTACTCTGACTAAATGATTTTGATAACCCTTAGAGTTTAAAAATCAATGAAATAGTGATTAACGAGCATATGGAGAAATATGAACGAAAATTCAGACTTAAATAGAAAAAAAAAGAAGGCTTGACGTAATCTGACGTAATCTGCGTCAGGCCCTAATCATTAAAGCTCTGAAAGACGCGCGTTTCGCCCTTGGGTGGATTCAAGACGAGTCAGGGAGAGGTTCTCCGGGGATCGGACCTTCATTATAAGTGCTAGAACCCTGCCAGACCTCTCGACGATTTGTGTTGCTCAAGGCCTCATATGGGCTCGATTCCCGCCGCTCTCTCCCGTCCGGTCTTCGCTCCTCCCCGAGAAGAGCCAGCTCGACGCTTCAAGGGGAGGAACGCAGGCTCATATTACCGAACAGCGACTGGTAATCGAGCCTAGACTTCACAATTCCCGCTGGCGAAGAAGAGCTCGTTCTGAAGCGCTAATAATGAGGGCCTGAGACTTGACTACACCCTTGAAAAACAGAACAAATCGCCTCAAAAAATTTACGTAACTGTCTTTGTGAACTTGGTAGCTACAACAGTAAAACTCATTTTCCTTTACCAGATATCTTTTGTATAGACATAAAGATTATCATCAAAAGTATCTTTATCAAGGTCAGCAAATCCTTAGGCCTCCCGTGAAGGAGTGCGAAGAGTAACAAAAGGGGTGCAAAAAACTCTTTAAATCTAAAACTACAGTATATTGCGAGGAGTAACTTCTGGATAAAAACAACAAATTCTTGAAGCAAAATTATGAGAAATGAATGACAGACAATGCAGAAAATTTATATTTAGATCTAGAGGCGTTCAATAATGAATTTTTTATGATTATCAGCGAGAACAAGAAAACATTCACAATTACTGCCTAATTGTGTGTTTAAATTTGAAACAAATTTCTAAGGATGTATTCTAAATTAAAAATTAGAATAAAGGAATTTTTATTTCATGTTTTCGCTTTTAAAAACTCTCTTTAAGTACCCACTAGATGTCACGCAAAAGAGGGTTGTGTGGGATGTCACGCGATGGAAGGCTGTGTGACATCCTGATGTACAGTTGGTATGTAGCCCGCGCAGCGCAGAGCAAGTTTTTGATGCTTAGGAGTCATCCTTTTACCGAAACTTTGGACAAAGAGAATATATCAGAGAGTTATGAAAAACTGAGTGGCGGTCGGAAATGGGGGCGCAGGGAACCTTCAATTTTCATTCCTAAATCCATTGTAGAGAAGATATGTTCAATAAAACGACGCATGCCCTCTTTCGATTTCTCCCCCTAGCAATGACAAAATAATCACACAATGACTCTAAATCACGAGACAAGCGTTTTAATGTTCGTTTACAAGTATTCCATCACGATCAAAACCAAGAACAAAAACAAAAACAAATCTTACAGGACAGAAAATTCTACATATGCGTCAACCCTTATGAAGGAAAGTCATTATTGCTATAACGTGGAATTTGAAACGCTTAACTGTTTCACGTCATAATACATTCTCTTGGGATTTGGCCTGGTGTGCCGACACTAAATACTGACAAGAGTAAATAAGGTCTCATTATTTTCTCCTGATTCTGGATCACTCTTTCGAATGAGACCTTTTTTACATTAATTGACAAAGATTCAAACAACAGCTCTATCACTTTTATCCCAGTGATGGAGAAAGTACAATAAAAAATAATAGAACTCTGAGGCGCACAAGTGAAAAACCAGTTTCAGTGCTTCAATCTGCTCAGGGAAGTTTAGCTTTGCTCAAGCCATGGCTGTGATTTTATTTGTGTACATGCCTTCCCGCTTTTTAAAAAAAAAAGTAGTATTAACCAACTTGATTAAAATGATGCGAAACAACACTCTACTTCTGTTACTTAAAAGTAAGCTTAGTAAAAACCACACATGCGAATAATGCTTTTCACGCACGCTGATTGGCCGGTTCGGAGTGATAAGAAAATACTATTCACCTCCAAACAGCCGAAGAGACAAAATCGTACGTCAACAATAAAATTTTCGACCATTTTTTTGGGGTATACTAACAGAAATATACAATTTTTTCGTTCTTATGCGATATATACTAAAATAATTATTCACCTCAGTGTCGGTGAAAGTGTTGAATATTCACCTCGCTGCTGTGCGGCTCGGTAAATATCCACTTCTATATTCACCTTTGTGAATAATCGATAATTATTGGCCATGGATATCATAAAAATAATTGGAAAAGACTGAAAAGATGAGAAGTCTAAAAGATAATTCCTAATCGCTTTACATAAAATAAGGAAAATATTTATCTCATATATACAGTGTTACCTGCGACAAAAAGGTTCCCTTCCAAAGGAAAGGAACCTCTATGTGCACACGACTTCTACCTAGAGGTTAAATATAGAGAAAAAGTTGTATCCACGTCCAAAGGTTCAGTGTGAAATGTTACACTAGCTGTAACAATAGGCATAGTTTACTGGTAGCCTCGTTTCGGTATCAACTTTAGGGACGGACATTTGCATAACGAGACAGTTTTGATGTAAATCTTGAAGGCAGATATTAAACAAGACTTAGTTTCTTGGGCCATGAGATTTCTTCGTAACTAAACACAAGCTGAGATACACTACTTTCACAATTAACGATTCTCACAAAACAGTTAAAGTGCATTTCTGTGACAAAATGATTGGGACTCTTGATCTGTGATCAGATCTTCACAACGCAATCTCCGCCATTTCTGATCCCAGTTATAAAGACCTTGTTTCCATCCGCGCGCGTCACGATCTCCAACATGCGGTATTCTTTCAGTGGGTCTTTCCTCTCGTCACCGCCCTCCAAATGAAATATCCTCGGAGGGGCGTCGTTATCGTCAGCGGCACGGACAGCGTATTTATAAACGCTTCCGTCCTTTTGGGAACGTGTGATAATGTATTCTTTAAATTCTAGACCTGAGGAAAAGGGGATTTTGTTTAACCTTACAATTCGTAATGGTAACTAATGTCTAATTTCCCCTCAAAGCATCGCTGCTGAATCAAACGCTATGGTCATGAGAATCATAGAAGGAAATGATCACCCATTAAATTTTTACACCCGACATCAGTATGCACATTCTTCATGCTGCTTAATATATGTTTCCTAAGGCGCTGTCAAGCAGAATTTGTTGAAATATCAACAACTTCTTTAGTTGGTGATCGTTTCTTTAGTCATTGGTAGGAGTCAAAGGGTTATGAAAGCTCTTTACTGCTTATTAAATTCTGCTTTTTAGCAATAGTATAGAGAATGTGCATGCTATTATTATGGTTTGAAGGGTTACAGACCACAACTCACCAGGCCATGCGCGTCATCACGAAGAATGATAACGCACGCCATCGTGTTTTGTTAGCCAACGAGCAGCCCTCATTATTATCTCTTCGGTAAGAGCATTTCTTCACTTACGGGAAAGTATGAAGCCTTGAGCAACACGAACCAGCAAGAGGTCTGTAAGAAATCTGGGATTGATTAGTTCCAGACTCCCAGCAAACTTCTCTTTGACTCGTCTCCAATCTTCCATCGGGCGGGAAACGCGAGTCATGAGAGCTTGCGCGCATGCTAGTGATCTGCAAGTTATTTTGTGTCTTTCTGAGCCGCAAACGGGAGAGTCTAATTTTTTTGATCAGTTTGATAGAGTGAGGCTGTAAGTATACCGCCATTGAAAAGTGCTTTCTATTATTATAATTACTGAAAATAACGTCAGAAGAATACGAGTTGAAAACTTTGAAAGAATTGTTACAGATAATTAAAAACAAATAATCTCCAACAAATGCCATTCATTCCTTTCTTCAATTCAAACCTTGCTGTGCTGAACATTGGTATCTAAAAATCATGCTTTAGGCGTGCATTTGATTGGTTCTGTTGGAAACTGTACGTTACATTTATTAATCTTAAACATAAGTGATTTCGTTTATCTATTACATAACCAAACCGCATGTATGCAGCACGTGTCTTATCGCCCCATATATGGTGCTGTTCCACGTGCTTACAAGGAGACGTGATGTGTTCTTTTTGTGAGAGTTGTGAGAGAGAGTTAATTGGAGTGTAATAGCAAAATCGAACCAAGAAATAAATCGTGAGTACGCTAGCTTTTGCACGTTTTCGACACAGTGGCGACCCTGCCAGGACAGCGTTGGAAATCATGGAGACACAGATTGCCGAACTTGAGGGCAAATTGAAGACGTTGAATTTTCGCTTGAAGAAGACAGGAGATGTCTTAAAGAAAGACGACCGAACAGCCTTTGAGAGACACAAAGTTTCGGTTGAAGCCCTAGTGACTACGGTAGTGAAGTTAAAGGATTCCATTGAGGAACAAAAGTTTACGAACGGCGAAGACGACGAAGCGGTACAAGAATGGGCCGACGAAATCGAGCTAGTCATTAACGAAGGAGACGCCTGTATACGCGAACTGGAAGAACGAATTGAGCAAATCGATCGCAATCTGAAACACGCAACCGTGCTCTATGAGCACAAGAGAGAAGTCGAACTAGAGAAAGAGAAAATGATGCAACAACAAGAAGCTATTAATCGAGCACATGCGGAGGAATTGGAATTTGAGAAGAAGAAGTTGGAGCTCAAACAAGCTCAAGCGGAACCGCCGGAAAATATGCACGGCCAAATGGCTAGCAACGTGGTGAGAATGCCCAAGCTCGTGATCACAAAATTTGACGGGACGCCGCAAGATTGGCTGCGTTTTTGGGGACAGTTCCAAAGTCAAATTGATGATTCCAGTGCCCCTGAAGTCACAAAGTTCTCTTACTTGAAAGAATTAGTGAATATGAAGGTGCGAAATCTCATCGACGGTCTTCCGTTTACGCCTGAAGGTTACCAAAAAGCTAAAGATTTACTCACAAGAAGATATGGGAAAGCGAGTGAAGTCGTGGGAACCTACGTTAGGAATATTTTGGAACTACCCACCATGCGCGAGAGAAACGTAAAGAAGATACATGAATTTTACGAAGTACTACTGTTCAATGTAGAGTCATTGCGAACATTGAAGAGCTTATCCAAATTGGACGCCGCGGTTCGATTTACATTCGACAAACTTGAGGTAATAAAGAACGAACTTGCTATGATAGATGAAAAATGGTGTGAATGGACTTTTGTAGCATTCTTAGAGGCGTTGGAGAAGTGGACGACTAATAATCCCATTTCAGACGAACCGAAATCAAAGAGTTCAAATTTCCGTCGAGATCAATCCAGAGCTTTTCTTGCCAAACAACAAGAAACCGGAAACCAGTCGAGGGCGAGCCCAGGGGCGTGTCTTTATTGTTGTAGCGAACAACATAAAGCAATTAACTGTGAAAATGTCCAAAGCATTGAAGAAAGGAAGAAAATACTTGCCGATAAGCGCTTGTGCTTCAATTGCACCGGAGCCAAACACCGGGCCAACGATTGTAAGAGCAGAAATACTTGTAAAATTTGCGATGGAAAACACCACACTTCGATATGTGACAGGAAGGAGAGACGAGAACCAGGTATGACTGCAAATTTGATTGACGATTCCAGTGTTATTCATCCCGTAGTAGTCATAAACATGGGTGGATATAAATTCAGAGCTCTTTTGGACAGTGGCGCTAGCCATTCGTATGTTTCGTCAACTGCGATTGAGTTACTTAAAGCTAAAGTGAAGAGTACGAGTTTGCGTCAAATCGCCATGCTTACAGGCGTTGAAACCAGAACTATGCAAGTATACGAAGTTGTCATGCATTCCGTAACTGGAGATTTCTCACTAAACGTGAATGTCACGAAAATCGAAAAAAGGGAACTGTTGACCTTAGACAACCCAAAGTATTCCGACCTCGTAAAAAATCACCCTCACCTGAGAGGTGTTAAGATGGACGATAGTGATACCAAGGCTCGCTTACCTGTGCACGTGATTATCGGCGCTAATGACTTTGCCAAGATACGGACGAGTGATCGTTTACGGGTCGGACGTAAAGGAGATCCAGTAGCAGAGCGTACACGTTTCGGGTGGACTATAATGTCCCCCGGAACAGATCTAGGCAACGCGTATCTTGCCGTGAATTCTACGGTGGATCACAACCGACTCTGCGCCCTAGATGTCCTAGGACTAGAGGACAAACTATCTACTCTCCAGAGCGACGTCCACGAAGAATTTAAGGAGCAACTGGCTAGGAGTCCAGACGGCCGATACGAAACTGGACTACCCTGGAAAGGGAACTGTCCTGAGTTGCCCAATGATTGTGCGGGCAGTGTGCGCAGAGTGAACTCTCTTCTACGGAAATTAAAGAGAACTGATATGCTAGACCAGTACGACGACATTATTCGGGAACAGTTAGAAGAAGGTGTGGTTGAGAAAGCACCAGCGAAGGTAACAGGCAAAGAATTCTACATGCCCCACCGAGCAGTAATACGTGAGAATGCCGAATCAACCAAGCTACGAGTGGTATATGACGCCTCGGCCCGTGCGTATGACGGTGCGCCTTCTTTGAATGAGTGTTTACACACTGGCCCCCCACTACAGAATGAGCTGTGGAATGTTATTGTCCGCAACAGATTCCATCCCATTGCAGTTGCCGGAGATGTGCGCAAGGCCTTCCTGCAGATACGTGTTAAGGAAGCTGAACGTGACGCATTGAGGTTCCACTGGATTAAAGACAAATCGACCGGAGAACTAGAAGTGCTGAGGTTTACGAGAGTGGTGTTTGGTCTTGCTCCTTCTCCTTTCCTACTCAATGCCGTGATACAACAACACCTGGAAAGTGTGCAGTCCGAGTACCCAGGGACTGTACAAGAAATTAAGAACAGTCTGTATGTAGATGATTTGATTGCCGGAGATACTACTAGGGAAGGTGCGCAACAGCTCAAACATTATGCAGTAGAGATCTTTAATCGTGCAGGGTTCACCTTGCATAAATGGCACTCAAACGTGTCAGAACTAGAAAGCGACTGTACCGATGACGAGCCTTCGTTTGCTAAACAACAGCTTGGTGCATCATCAGCTCGTGGAGAGTGCAAACTACTGGGACTCAAATGGGACAAAGGGGATGACACTTTACATGTTTCACTCCCATCTCAGCCTGCTACATTGACCAAGCGGGGCATCCTCGCCAACTTAGCGAAGATTTATGACCCGTTAGGACTCGTGTCGCCTGTAATGTTAGAAGGGAAACAAATCTATCGAGAAGCTAGTGAGATGAAGTTGAGCTGGGACATCCCACTTCCCGAGGGGATTACGAAACGGTGGCTAAAATGGGAGAAGAATGCACCGGACGATGTGTACTTTCCTCGCAGTCTTGTTCAGTACCAGGAACCGATCGACAATATCAAACTTCATGCATTTGGTGATGCAAGTATTCACGGTGTGTGTGCTGCTGTTTATGCTGTGGTTACACAGGCGTCAGGCGTGACGCAGGGTCTGATTGCCGCCAAATCCCGCCTTGCCAAGAAAAGTCTGACGATTCCTCGTTTGGAGCTCGTAGCAGGCCATATGGCAGTCAACTTGTCTACGAATGTGCGGGTTGCGCTAGAAGGCTTCAGTATGACGGAGGATATACAGTGCTGGCTCGACAGCACTGTAGCCCTACACTGGCTGAACGATGACGGAGAGTACCGCCAATTCGTGGCTAATCGGGTTAAAAAGATCCAGAGCCACCCGAACACGCAGTGGAGACATGTACCGACATCCGAAAACCCTGCTGACCTGGGGAGCAGAGGTGGCAGTGTGAATGAAGCACAGCTATGGTGGAAAGGTCCACCGTGGTTATCCGACCGATCCCAGTGGCCTGCTAATATTGTGACAAAGGCGACGGATGACAGCAACGCAGAAAAGAAGGTTCAACGAGAACTTTTTGCGCTCGGTGTTGAAGCAAACAATGACTTTGACACTGTTCTCGAGAAGTTCGGCTTGCGTAAAGCCATGAGAATTTGTGCATGGATCTTGCGGTTCAATCACAATTCTCGTCACCCTTCCAAGAGAATCATAGGACCTCTTAGTTATGTGGAGGATGACCCGCAGTTCCCTACACTAACACCCAACTCCTTCCTGTTTCTGAATGCTAACATTTTACCTGAGTTCGAGCCACATCGGCTCGAAGACCGTGACTTGAGGAAACGTGCGAAATTCTTGAAAGCTACCAAAGATACAATGTGGCGTCGCTGGACCACAGAATACCTTAGAGCTTTGAGAGAGAGGCATAAACTTAAACACAACACCAAACCTAACAGCTTGTCCGTAGGAGATGTTGTTATCATTAAGTCTGAAGAGCGAAACCGAAATCAGTGGCCCATGGGGGTAGTAGAAGAATTATTCAGTGGTCGTGATGGTGTTGTTAGGGCAGCGAAATTAAGAGCAGGCAGAGGATTCATGGAACGCCCAATCCAACATCTCTATCCATTGGAGTTGTCCTGCGATCGAAACCCTCTGCCTTGTAATGACCCACCTTTGAACCCAACTGCATTGGAGTTCCGACCGCGACGAGATGCAGCTGTGGCAGCACGTCAGCGAATACAGGACATTGCCGAGCAAGACACTTGAATGTGTTTACTAAAGAAACTTTATTTTTATGCTTATTTCTTGTTGTGTTATGGAGTCTGTTCCACTTACATATGCCTTGTTCCCAAGTCATATGGGGGAGGGTGTTGGAAACTGTACGTTACATTTATTAATCTTAAACATAAGTGATTTCGTTTATCTATTACATAACCAAACCGCATGTATGCAGCACGTGTCTTATCGCCCCATATATGGTGCTGTTCCACGTGCTTACAAGGAGACGTGATGTGTTTTTTTGTGAGAGTTGTGAGAGAGAGTTAATTGGAGTGTAATAGCAAAATCGAACCAAGAAATAAATCGTGAGTACGCTAGCTTTTGCACGTTTTCGACAGTTCACGAGACGGCGCGAGATTCGGCGCAAAAGTCGACGTGTTAAAAAACATCCCGACCTTTGAATGGTTAGGAAAAAAGGCGAAAAATTATGACATCTCGGGCGTTTTCTGTTTGTGTGTTTGTTTTTTTTTTATCGTCGACTATCTACCTACCATCACTAGATGAGTTTCCTACTTCCTGCCAGTGTGTGCTCGAAAGATTGTTGATCAGACTCATTCTTGCTTCTTGTACTTGGCAACCTACGAGGATAGAAAATCACCAAACTTGGTTTAAAAGCTCAGAAGGACCCTCGGCTCGGGGGAAGGGGGGGGGGGAGGGGGAAAGGAGAGGCATAAGAGCCTCATTGTCCCAGATTTTGAAAAGTGTGGGAAATACGAAGATTTGGAGGACGAAATAAGACGGGTTGCAAGGGAAAACGGCAGAAATGAGCTTAAGAGAATTGGGGTTGGGTAAAATTTGGCAAAATCCATAAATTTTCAACATGTTATTTGCCATCTCTCTAGAATTTCCCTGAATGCACTTTAAGTATAACGTTTTCTTTTTGAGCGACGCAGAGTAGCCGTGTGGTTAGGCACTAGTTACCAGTTGTCATCGCCGGGGGAGGGGTAGTGGATTTTTGGGGAATCACATGGTTTTTCAGGGGGAATGGATGGGGAATTAGCCTTCTCAGTTGGCCCGAGTTCAGTGTCTTGGCTTTGTTATGAATGAAGCCAACTGGTCTGTCTCCTGCCATTTGGGATTTTTAAACACTATGTTTATTTACAACGTTTGTTTCTAATTTGAATATTTCCGATTTGTCACATAGTTTGCAAGACGCTTTAGATCATATCTTCAGTGTTCAATTGCGCCATAGAAGTATTCATGGGTGCTGTCTGAACAAAATTTCATGGATCTGTATGAGAGGAAATTTAGGGTGTTTCCGTAGACAGCTGACCGAAAAGCCCGTGGGCCCAAAATACAAACATCTGTTTTTTCAGAATTGGTGTGTCGGTGGAAAACAAAGTTGCTTTGATCGAGACGGGAATGAATTAGCCGTTGCTTATCGAATGAAATTACAGAAATAACTCCCCGTAGTGACATCCCCCCCTACAGAGACCAAGTTAAACATTTCTGCAAAACCACAAAATGCATACTTGTAACTGTTGTCAGTTTGCTGCCCCTTCATTATACAGAACAGCAACAAACTTACCTGTTCATGAATTACATCTGACGCATTTCATTTAATAGCTAGCGAGCATCAACGAAAAGATTAGATAATTCGCTTTGAGTTAATAGCTTCATTAACTAGAGAAAGATTTGGTTTGGATATTAACACTTTCGAGATGCGAAGCTCGACGGCAAGAGCAATTTTATACCAAAAAGACGCTTGTATTTATGTATTAAAAGTATGTGATCTTTTCAGCCCTAGCAGAGCGCCATTTCAGTCATGTTAGGACATTTCTGAGAAACAGATGTGAGAACAGATGTGAAACTGGTGTCATTAGTAACAAATAATTAATATGCAAATTACGATCCTTGGTAAAGAGTAATTAGGATTATGCTCTCTTTCCACGCAGACAAACAACAGATGACTGTTTCAAATCTAATTGCGAGTCTCCCTCCAATTACACTGATGTTTTTTGTGTCTTCTTCGCGAAATCGATCTGCCTGTATTTTTGAAGTGTGCGAAAGGGTTTAAATTAGGGTGTAAATTACTGCTAATATGTAAACAAAACAACACATTTTTGCAACAGATAGTTATCTAAGCGTAAAATTATCACAAATTGACCTGGTAAAAGCTAGTACTGTGCGAATCTTTGATATTTTCTGAACTTCGAAATATTTCATGTCTTTCTCCAAAGCCCCGATATTTCAACTTCAAGACTTAAAACTTAATCGTGATTTAGTATGTAGCGGTTCAAGAGTATTCCTTAAGAACACAGAAATAGTTTATCATAAGGATGCAGTTTTTTTTTCCAACACATGCAAGTTTTCCAACGCTTTCCAATAGTTGGCTTCGCATATTATGATTCACGTTCTCCCTAGGATTTTTCTTAAAACTGAAAGAAGCCCTTGAAAACTGCGATTTCAACCAAGGTGTTAATTTGCTCAGGTGTAGCTCGCAATGGGGTGTCCTTTAAGCGTAGATAAACAAATAGAGTTTTTAACTGTTTCAAACTGACGTAAAACATACCCGTGATTTCGTATTTCTTACCAACTCATCCTAGTTCAAGTAGCAGAGGCTGGTGAAACTTACTGCTACTTTTAATCTGACCGGTTTGTCAAGATGAGTGTTACAACAATTACGATTTTTGAATCTATCTAATGACAGCATTCTTTGTTTTCAGTTTGTAAATGGTCAAAATGACACATTAAATCAAATCTTTCCCATCGATCAAGGTAGTGATAAGCGCTCGAAATAGTCTGTTATTGTATAAACATAAAAAAGTGTACATGAAACTGTAGTTATGTTGCCTCCGCGCGTAGTCACAATTCTCTGATTCACTAACCGGGACGGTACACAGCGGAAGCGCTCTCATTTTTTTTTCTGGACACGTGTACAAGTTATGAGAGCGTTCCCATTCAGTGTTTCAAACGATTAGCTCTCGATAGACAAAAACAAACCTCACCTGAAGATTTAAAACGCTAAAGGGCAAACCACAGAGTTGCTTGAACGTCACAGCTTGACAGTCTACCTCTCGAATGACGAATGACACAGGTTTGTTGCTAGATATAAATTACCACTTGACAAATCTGTCAATCAGTTTGTGTCGACTATTGTTCTCGAAAAGTAAAATATTTCAGTTATCAGCAAGCGAGAATCTAAACCAATAGGGCAATATAACTGTTGTTTCGAAACTTAAATGCTTTTATTCAACTCTACAAACGTGTACACAGTGATAGAAATTGATCCAACTGCGTATAGACCCAACTAAGGAATAAACCCACAGGCGACAAAATAGTTGGTTAGATTCCTACCGAGATGGACGGACAATATTTACTACACCCCCTGTATTTTGTTTTTCTTTTTATGGGCGACACGGGGCGACACACAATTGCTTCTGAAAGCAATGTAATCATTTTAGTCTCAGGTTTCGAGCAGTTTTCAATCGAATGTCGAAAGTAGCCAGGATTTTATTGGTTTTGCTGTACCACGCCCTGTGATTGGTCCAATGAAACTCGCGCCAACCTCTCCACCAATTAGATGCAGAACTTACACCCAAACGCGACTCGGCACTCCCGTTTTCCCGCCCTTTTGCGTGTTTTTACTTTGAATTCTCATTGGCTTCTTGTGGTATTTTTCTTCACGGTGATTGGTCGTTGCGATTGCTTTATCGAGTGTCGTGCAACGGCCTAAATCGACAGAACGGAGGACAGCCGAGGCTTTGCTACTTGTTAAATAAATGTTATTGGGTAAAAGATTGATTTCTTTCTATTTAGTCCTTCTAATAATAGTTCATTAATATTACGCAGCATCTTTGGTTGCTACTCGTGTGATTACGCCGTCTTGCAGCGAACTGCATTGAAGTTCCTCGTCTGAGATACCATAAATCTGAAAAGAAAAATAAAATGATCAAATTTCATTATTTCTAATATCTTACCAAATTGTGTACCTAGAATCCCCTGTGTACATCAAATATTCATTATTGACCCATCTGTTCCCATTTTGATGATAGCAACATCTGTTTGTCATTTGCTCACTTACTGCAGTAATTACAAATAAACTGATAAATTACTCCAGATTATTTCTTGATAGCAATCACCTCGGGAATGACTACAGTAGATCTCAAAATGAAATACATCAGTTACCTTCTTTATTTTTTCTTGGTCAGAAATTGTGCTCAATGCAGTAATAGAAACTTGTTCTCCATTTATAAATTTACTGATTTCTGAAATCTGTGGAGAAATTAAAAATAATGTGTTTGTTCAAATAATATATACAAGTCCCTTAATTTTCAAAACTAAGCAATTTATACCAAAAGTTTAGACTTAAAAATCAACTTCTTTCTTTTTCTATTTTCTTTCATTTAAGTTCCACAGTTTTTAGGCTGCAAACCTACTGTACAAATTAAACTTAGAAATTCTCTGAGAGCCTTAATGTACTTTGTATGTCCAAAAAAACCTTATTTCTGTCACGAACTTTGCATTCAAGAATCTGTCTCAAAAAAATAATTGACACGTAACATTAATATTCCAGAAGACGTGAATTGTTTCTAATAGTCACATGTAGCCGTATTCCTCAATAGCACAAGTGTCAATGCTGTGCCCTTCAAAAGTAAAGCTATGCACAAATGACACCATAGACATGGTGGCGAATACAACTTGCTATTCATTTCTGAACTAGCCAATCAGCACACATGAAAGGCACTATTCACTCGTGTGGTGTATTCTAAGTACTAATATAACAGTCAAGGAGTAGATGCTTGTCTGATGTAGTAAAGTTTTAAAAACTAACAAATGTAGATACCAGGTATGAAACTTATGCAAACCTTTTTGTTGGCATTTTCTTGAGTCACAATGACAACTAACACACTTGTTGTACTGTCCAGTATTCCAAATTTCTTGAAAGATTCATTTATCTAAAAAAACAATCATATAAGATATTTCACACCAGTTTGATGGATAATACCTTCTTTTCAATGACAAGATTAATATCCCAGCCATTCTTAGATTCTCCTTTTCCCAGGGTGTTGAAGATTTGACTAAGCACTTAAAATAATCTTAGGTGAGAATTCAATTCTTATAAGGAAAGCCTGTATAGGCCACTGTATAGGCCACTGTATAGGCCACTGTAAGGATGGTACCATCAGTTTTAATGTTTCTCTGATTCTTTGGCAAAAGATTCAGTTCCAAACTCACATGATACAGGCATATATATTAATAAAAAGCTCCATTTCATCAATACTATAATATGTATTACTCAACACTCAGGCCAACTGGCCCCATCTGGCTGCAATTCAATACTGTTTCTGTAGAATGAAGTGACTAAGAGTGCAACTACCCCCCCTCCCCTGGATAGGATACCAGTCTATCACAAGGTTACCCCCCAGCATTTCATCGGGCTTCCCTAACACTTCCCCAGTACTCAGTTACACTCCCGGGTGGAGAGATGCTCTGTGAAAATACAGTATCTTGCCCAAGAACAGGATACAATGATCCAGCCACGGAATAAAATCAAACCTCTTAACCCACAGTCTAGTGTACTATGCATTAGGATACTGCATCCCCCACAATGCAACATATACACACATTCAAGACTGTATCATTTATAATCCATTTAACCCTTTACACCCTAATATCAGTATGCATAATCTCCATACTGTTCTCTATACATTTCCTAATGATCTGACAAGGAGAATTTGTTTAAAAATCAGGAGCTACTTTAGTTAATAATCATTTTCTTTATTCTTGTGCGACTTTAACCCTTTCACTCCCAAGATCTCATAAGTAATTCTCCTTTCTGTCTTCCATACAATTCTTATGATATTAGTTAGGAGAATTTGGGTTTGGATCAACCAATGATCCCCTGATTGATATTTTTCTTTATTCTCCTTACTTATCTTCTTGATATTGTCTTGATATTGTTAGGAGAAATTCTGTCTTGGTCACTCATGGGAGTGAGAGGGTTAATGTGTGATTCAAGGGTGATACAGAAAGGAGAAATTAGATGCTTATCACTCTTAGAATGCAATGGGTTAATCCACAAAAAGGGAATTCATTCATAGTCACAATCCAAAGTGCTTCAAAGACCTGCTTAAAAAAAAATTACTTGCTTTATAGGTGGGGCTATGCACTAATACCTCAGCTAAGTTTCGTCAATGTATTGTTACTTAATATATTTTCTTACATTTGTGGAGGGGGACAAATTGAAAACAATCTCTGAGTGCAGTGTCTTGGTCTTCATCTTTCCTTGTTGAAACAGTTGCAGAGCTTTGTGTCCTGCTATTGCCACATGAAATGGGTCTATGATCTAAAAAGCATAATCACAGGCATATACCGTATACAAAATCACTCTCGAGAGAAATACAAAGCCTGAGACTTTACAGAGTAAACTTTTGGCTAGTCTGCCTATGACATACAGAAGATGCTGGGTAAAATATTGTTACTTTTCAAGCAGCTAAAGTGCAGAATCCCCGGCAAGTTTTTTCACATCGCATTGAATATAAAAATCTTCCATTGGTTTTATCTCGTACCCCCAAACTTGTCAACCGTCGACTCATATACTATATATATGTAAGCAAAAGGTATACATATTTCCATTTTTTTTTCTTCAAATTGCAACGTATTTAAAAACGGGTGTGTTTATATTTATATGTACGCTTATTGACCTCTGCTTTCTCTGAAATTCTTCCAAATGCAAGCAAACTTTCTCCGCAAGTCTCAACCTAAGCTTATGTATGGTAACATGTGAGCTAACCCAAGCTTCGTACGAAGTTAGTAAATATACAAGTGAAATGACCGTACCATAGATGCATTTAAAAGGGCAGCTTCTATTTTTCCTTGGATGATCAGTTGCCTAAGCTCGCTACTGTTTGTCACATCCGTAAATAGAGCCAGATTCGTGGTATAACTCGGGTTACTTTGCACGCTGTATTGGACGATAAACTCTTCCGCCATCTTGAAATCAGCTGAGCATGCAGATCAGCGGCTACGCATTGTAGTCCCAATCTTTCTCGGTTTTAACACTGTTTCACACGTTCTAAGCATTTTGCGAAGCAACTCCCGAACAAAAAAGGTCCAGCTGTGGTTCATTCCTTATTTGGAGATTCTGAATGGGAACTGTGGGTTCACGGACTAGTGAAGAAGTTTCAAACCAAGAATATCCTCGTTGTAAAGTGAGGAGTGGGTCATGAGGTGTTGAAAGGAATTCATTATTTTGTTCGTATGTATGTTTGTTTTTTCCAAATATAAACTTTGAAATTTACCGAGGTTCATGGTACGAAGGAAGGAGATGAGCATGTATTTTATTGGGAAAACACGGTTCTATAAATAGAATGGGACTCTTCTGTTGTTATTCTTTTCCTTCCTGGTCACACTTCGTCATCACTTAAAAATACGCGAGCGAAAGAGAGGGCAGAGAGCTGGAAACCAGCTAAAAAAGGCTCGTTTAGGGGCCACTCGTTCATGAATGCTTAGGACGCTGTGAGGAACACCGGGTCGGCCTTGTAGAACTCACATAGGAAACAATCAATAATCCTTTACACCACTGTGTCGTTGACAAATATGACAATAGTTGTTCCTGTTCAAGTGAACAAGTTGATTGGCATTTGATTAATAAATGATTTGTAATTAACAGGTTGAGGCGTAGCCGTTTGAACCAGAAAATTAACCGTTGATCCATAAGCGAAACAGTTTTTGACATAGCGTTTTTTCACAAGCACGTTTACTTCGCTTACCTGTTGAACCGTTTGGTGACCCGCTTGTTATTCTTTGATAAAAAAAATTTGGCAGGATAACGCTACAGAAGTAAGTCATGTCGTTTATTATTTTCATTACAGTTCTCTTCTATACAATTTCCATGAATCTTTCGTAATGAGATTTCTTACGTATCATAAAATTCCCGTCTATTAGATCCAATAAAAACTTAATACGATTTGTAGTCAGTTGTTGAGAGCGAACTATTTTCCCCAAAGCGATTGCAACTCAGATTCTTGCAATGAAAACCAAAAAGTTTACTTTAATTAGAGTTCGATTTTGAAGGTACAGGCTTGTTAAGTTTCAGTATGATCTAACTTTAAAATGTCTCATCGTCGACGTCGAAGTCTGGGAATGAAATGCTTGGCCGAACGATTAAATTCCTTTGGAGGAAGAACCTACAAACGAAAACGAAAACGAAAAATCATAAATTAAATTATTGTAAAAACAAGCGTTGTGCTGGTGATAACTAATTACTTGGAAATCCTCAGCGGAATAGCGGAATGAGAATTTAAAAAAAACCGCTTTCATTACTAAATTGAAAAGATCTCTGGTTCTTCTTGTTGTGTACTAACAGTTTGCTTACATCGGGCAAAAAAAGTAGCCTATTGGAAAATCTTTTATTTAGGACAATGAAAAAGGATATAGCCTAATGGATCCTTGTTACTAAAAATGAATATAAAATACCTGAGATTTTAGTGTTTCCTTGAGCTCACAGATTTGAGTCTTCAGATCTTCAAGCTCACTGCAACACAAAGCAACAAAGCTAAAGAATGATTTATGTTTATTTTTTTAATAAATATCGCATACTAACTTGTTTCAGACATGATTTTATAAACAATGAGTTGTTTCTTCTTCTTCTTCTTCTTTATAGCAATTTGTTTGATTATCATATTTTTCTTAGATATAAAGGTTGGATTTTTCAGAAGAGGGAGAAGGGAGAAGTGCGTCTTTTATTAGCGTTTAATGAGAATCTAAGAGCTTCCTAATATGTTTCACTAAGTTTTATTTTTTCTGAACCAGAACGGAGTCAGTCATGTCATGGGGTCATGCACACCTCACCCCACTCTCTGCAACGCTCTAGTTTTCGAATACTGCCGTTTATTACTTGGGAAATATAGAATCACGTCAAATCGATTTTACAATTACACTGGATTCCTCAAGTATTACTATAAGTCCACTGAACTTACTTTTCTTTTTCGTTAAGCTCCATCTTGGCCTGAAAGCGACGAAAAAAAAAATATGTATGTAAGACAAACTAAAATAGTGTGATCGGATCGGTCAAGGCTGGAACCTATTACTAGTCAAGAAGCCACGACGATTGAAAGCCCGCCCCTTACCAGACTTCTCGCAAACAGTAAAACAAGAAAACTGCGGCGAAAATAGGCTTCCTATTTTGTAACAGACCTAAACGTCCATTTTGAGTTTTCTTGTGAGAGGAAGAGAAACAAATTTCTTTAGATGTTCGGGGCAATGTAAAGTTTGTTGTTAAACATGCCTTTTTTTAATTATTTTTCTTCCCATATCTCTGCAAATGTAGCAAAGACAAAACACAGACACCCAAAAAAAATTGCGGTACAAACTATCGATAAATGAAATTACATTGAAACACTCTTCCTGGCCTACCTCAACACGCCAAATCGAAAATTGCCTCTCTCTCTCAGCAACTCCTCTGCAACAAAAATACAACCGTTTTTTATTCAAGCGAAAGACGTAGTTATTCAATTAATTGCACGGGACTTTCTGATTAGTACTTCTTTTTAATCCAAAATTAAATAAATCTATTGTAGCCTCAAAAAATTTCATCATCTTCCTTTACATTTTCTTATCTGTTTTTTCCTCTTGACTTTTTACAAGTTGGGTCACCTGTGACATAACTGCTGGACGTTTAGTTTCTGACATTTTCAACTTGAGTGAAAGAGAGTTGTGGTTGAAAGAACATGTTAAAAACATTACCTCTCCATGTCTTTACATTCAACTGGGAGGAGCTACGAAAGAAAAAAAAAACATCTGTTCTCATCAAATTATAATTAGATGTCGCGTAGAAAATTTTTTTGATTTTGAATTTCAAATTACAATTTATCCCTTCCTCTCCCCCTTTGTACTATTT
Organism: Pocillopora damicornis; assembly: GCF_964200805.1. Lineage (NCBI taxonomy): Eukaryota > Metazoa > Cnidaria > Anthozoa > Scleractinia > Pocilloporidae > Pocillopora > Pocillopora damicornis. The sequence goes on along the minus strand of NC_142674.1, from coordinate 5,473,179 downwards.
TTTGTATTCACTTGCGAAGCGCGTGATTTCACAAATTAGCCAATCAAATCAAAGAATTCTAACTTAATATTGAAAACTGACGTAGACATTTTTCGCGTACTTTTGTTGTTTGTTTTTACGGAGTTTTTAGTCAGTTCTTTTTTGTAGCTTTTGTTCGCGCAAATGTGCTACCCTTTTCTTTGTATTTTTAAGAATTTTCAGAGTTTAGCTAAATGTTGTACTTCATTGAACAAGTTTAACACATAATTTCTACGGAGTTTGGACTCCGGCCACTTTTTTCGTAACTGGATTTTCTATGTGCAGCTATATGTATACAATATCATGCAGACAAGTGATGAGAATAAAGAAAAATATCAATCATGGTATTACTAATTGATCCGATACCAAATTCTCCAAACTAACATAATGAGAATCATTTGGCCATTTTGCAGACAGTAGGGAGAATTACTAATGAGATCTTAATAATAATAATAATAATAATAGGTCTTTATTCCATCATAAGATAAAACTACATATCTTATGTTACAATGAATTGAAAAAGCTACAGAAATCTACATACATATTATGAATTAAAAGTATATCATTACAATAAATGGAGCTTAAATATCAACCTATTTACAAATGTGTTCATAAAGCGCTGTGTATTAATTTTCGGGCGCGCGCAGCCTTTTTTCCTGAGATTGTGTAGATATGTCTTTTGGACAGGAATGATATCTTTCAGGGGGTGGCAATCCGTTGATTTTAGTTTCTTCAAAATGTTTCTGTCTTGTTTGTTTAAAAGGTTCTTGATAAAAACTGGAAATGAGATAAAACCGCGTTCATGACATCGGTCTAAAAATTTTTGTACAACCGTAAGATCGGACTCAGATGCCCCATAGACTGAAAGTGCATAGCTAAAATTAGCCAAAACAATCGATATAAAAAGATGATCAATCTCTGCCTGAGAGTAATGTTCCTTTCTCAATGTTCGTAGGACGTGTAAACACTTGTTTGCTTTGACAAGCTTAGTTCTTACATGCTCATCAAAATTTCCATCACTCTGTAAAGTTACTCCTAATAAAACGAAGCTATTACATTGGGGAATATTATTAATTGGAGAGTAGAGTACATTATGATTTTTCTTTCTAACAACCAGCTCTTTACATTTGCAAGGGTTGCAGACCATTCTATTGTCTTTACACCATGTTAAGAACTGTCCTACTAAGTCGGCAGACGGGTCACTATTCCTAGTGATAGGCGAAAGAATAGTGGAATCATCGGCATATTTAAAAAGCACAGGGCAACCATTAAAAAAAATCTCCAAATCGTTCAAAAATATATTAAAAAGATACGGTCCGCTTACACTACCTTGTGTGGTTCCTCTATTGACAAGTTTCCACTGTCCTAAAAAATTATAACTAACAACACGCTGTTGTCTTGCATAGAGGAAACTATGATACCAATTGATAATGTACGGATTTAGAGGAAGCTGTTTCAGTTTGGCAGACAAAATAGCATGGTTCACAAAATCGAAAGCCTTACTGAAGTCCATGGTAAAAATTCGCACTGCGCTATAGTCACTACTATCTAAATACTTGTATGTCTGGTGCTGGATAGCGAGCAAGGCATTTGTGCAACTACCCGCCTGTCTATATGCAAATTGGGTGTGGCTCAGGTTGCTCTCAATGACTGACTGTGCTTGTGTACGATACACGACCTTCTCAAACAACCGGGCAATAACGGGAGTAACATTAATACCACGGTAGTCCGAGTCCTCTATAGGCATATTCACTTTGGGGAGAGGGTTAACATTTGCCCTTTTCCAGGAGTCTGGCCATGTATGAGTAGACAGCGACAGATTCCAAACGTGAGTGACGATTGGTGTGAGTAGCTCAGCACAGTCTTTCCAGATCCAGTACGGGAGGTCGTCTGGTCCCGTTGCGGTTTTCTTTACATGAACTAAGGTATTCCAGACACACCGCTCAGATATTTTCGGGGGCTTTACACTGTCCGGGATATCCATATCACTAGGTCTAACGTAAGTGTCATCATAGCACAGGTTGGCGAAGTAGTCGTTCAGACGAACTAGAGAGTTCTTGTCCAAATTTATCAACGATGACCTGCGACGCTGCGATAGGGCGTCCACGCCCTTCCACCACTCACCGCTACCAATGGCAGCCAGTTTTCTTCTGTTCTCGGTTATCAGCTCAGAAATGCGCTTATTAAATAAAGACAGGCGTTCCTTATTCTTTGAAGATATATGGGACTTACTCCTCAGCATACACTTGACTAATGGGGACATCCAAACTGGGTCACGCGATGACATGCGTACAGATTTTTGCGGCATAAACTTATTCATCACTGCACGAATCTTTACCTCAAGCACCTCGACCGCCTTGTTTATGTCCACCTCATTGAGGACGTCACTCCAGTCCAGCGCAGTGAGTGCCATATAAAATGACTGTTTCCGATGTTCCCTACAGTCCCGCACAAGAACTTTGCGGCGCATAGGTTTAAGCTTTAATCCCGCCGGTAAAACAAAGCCTTCATGGTCTGTCTTAATAAGCATATGTATGGAATATGCTTGACCGAACAGATCCGCTCGGTTGGTCATACAGTTATCCAAGCACGCGTTACCCCGCGTGGGAAAATCAACCACGAAATCCCAGCCAGACAAAGCCTTAAATTCTTGCATATCCAAACGATTTACATCGCCACCACAGACAATAGCCGCTTCAGGGTGTTTGTTCAACACAATGTCCACAAAAGATATTATATAATTAATTAAGTCGAGATCCCGGTAGCTATGCTTGGGAGGATTATACAGGCCGCAAATTAGCATAATGTGATCGGACGGCAACTGCACTGTTAAAGCAATAAATTCATATAAATTGGACCGATAGACATCCAAGACTTTAAGACTGTCTCTCACATAGACCGCAACACCCCCTTTTTTCCTTTTGTCCAAGTCTGCCCAACCTCTGTCCCGCCTGAACACATTGTAATTTGGGATATTCACCACGGCGTCCGGCATATTAGTGGAAAGATGAGTTTCACTGACAATACACACATCAATATCCTGAGATCTCAGGTCAGCCTCAAGCGCCACAGGTGCTCGTACACGATTTTTTGTTTTCGACAAACCACAAATGTTCGTAAACAAACATTTTGGGACAGCGAAACCCTTTGATTTAGAGGTGGATGTTTTGTCGGTTGTGTTGACACGCGGAATGTTAATTAAGTTACTCCGATCCACTTTCCGACCTTCAGCCTTGATGAAACGGCGGCCTTGCATCACCGGGATTTTCTTGGTTGAGATGGATCGTGAGATTCGAGCACTATGTTGCCCACGGTATTTCAGAATGCCGAGTGACTTGAACTGAGATAGAACGGCCGGAGATGGCTTGAAAGCTTTGTTTCGGAGAGACAAGAGTTCAGAGCATTTCAAAGACGCTGGCTTAGTTCGCATTAACATCGGGTAGTTCTTATTAACTCCTCCGAAACTCCTGTCTATCTCTGGACCCGGTTGTGACTCTACGTCCATATCTATAGTGATATCTAGCGTGATATATTTCTCCGGTACTGCAAGCAAGGTTAGACCATGGACGCCCCACAACACCACCGGCCGGCGAACTCTAAATTTGGGAGTAGTAAACTTGGATAAAATATGTTTGAAAAGCCAAGGACTTTCAGCCCTCCTATAGTGACAATTGTAGCATTCTTGGGCAGCATTCAAAACGAAAAGAACACCAAAAATGGTAGATAGGCGAAGAGCTCCAGAAAACGTGGCAGCCATGTTGGCGCCTTTCACATTCACAAAGAGTTAAAGCAGACAAGCGTTTATTTCCGTAAACTAGTCGCATAAACACTAATGTTTAATTACGTTCAATCAACATTTGTATCAAAGTCAAATCATAATTATTCTGACCTCTAACTCCGCGTTGATCTCGTGTTTGGACGCTTTCAGGAGACGTCCCTGTTAATAAATCAACACAACGAAAATTTCATGAAACAATAGGGGATAGGTAACAGTATTTAGAGAACGCTAATTATTTTTGGTTTTTAGGGGGGGCGGAGAGGGGATCAGTCGTCGCCAACAGAGCGTGAACAGAAGGGGTACTATAGAAAATTGACTGCCAGCAAGAGAGAGGGGAGGGAGGGTCATAGGAATTTTACCTTCTGGGGGAGGGGGGTCATAGCAATTTTACGTTCCGGGAGGATCATACAGTGACACAATTAGCCAAAATCCTCCGATCCCCCGACCCCCCGACCCCCCCGGCTATAAATAATGACCGGTTCCTTCTGATGGCCCTACAGGGACGACGATGCAGAGAATTGTGGTTTAAGAAAAAACCAAGATCAGAACTAGAAGTAATCACAGCTTATCTAGTGCGTTCGTGTTAACAGTTGACACTGCAGTTTGGCGTGGTTTTACCTGTCTGCTATTTTGTTAAGAGAGGCTCAAGCTCCTTATGCACTTATTTGTACCCGAAAATTGCTTTAATCATTGCATTTTAGTCTCTTATCAAAAACTATTTAGGTTTAGTCCAAGAAGTGCGCAATGTAACATGAGCATCACGTCATTCAAGATGGCGCCGAAATGGTAGATGATCCATTGGGAAAAATTCGTGGAGCTTTCGCTATGGTTACACAGGACACCCAAGAATTCACAGAAACAAATTAGGTAGCGTTCTCCTAAAGTCACAAGTAAGGCAGTGTTCTCCAAAAGTCGAGCGTAATATTTCCCGTACATTTACATAACTGATAACTCTTTGAAACGAAATAACGTGATACAACGTGGCCTGTTTAAAGATGAGAATTTCACTTACCTTTCGTGCTATTTCTTTCTCTCTTTCGGAAAGCTCTTTCATTGTTCTGTGGAGAATAAAAAAAGTAAGCCGGCCACATTAAATGTAGCTGTTCCCCAGAGACGACAAGGAAGCCGTCAATGTAGTTATTCGTTCGTTTAGGACTGCATTAATTTAACAATTTAGAAGACCTGAATCTAGAATTTGAAACCACATCTCTGTGGAGCCTGATTATGTTTACCTGTATGTCTCAGTTTTCTTCATCTGATAAAAAGAAAAAAAAGATACGTGTTACGTGTTACATGTTGGAGATAGACCTTTACAATAGCTCCATACTGAAGAGGACTTTCAGATTATACATACCTTTATTGTTTATATATTTTTCTGAGTGAACATTGTGTTTTTGATGAAAAATTTGGGCAAATTTTTTTTTAATCTCTTGGGAAGCTAACCTTTGAGGCAATTGGTGCACACATTCCTTCCAGGCTTCTTGCTAATTGTGTACGAGTCGCGAACGTTTCCAGTATGATGCTTTTGTAATTATTTCATCTTTTCATACAACCATTTTACAGGTCAGTCCCAAGTCCGTTATGTTTAATGACAGGTAAAAAGCTATCTAAAAAAACTTTATCTCCCGTTATCTGTTATTATTATGGCTGTAAACTTGAGCTTAAAGAATGTAGGACATGTATCATGTATCAAAACCGACAACAAAAAGCAGTATGCGACCTCTGCCATAATAGTGCATTCATACCTTAAATTTCTGTTCAGTTTCGAAACTGTTAGGGATTGCTTCCTAAGAAACATTAAGGAGAGAATGAAAAGGCTTGGAAGAATTTCGCTGATTTAGCAAGGTTGCCCTAGCAGTCAGCGAAGAAAAAAGTATTCAGAAGGTTATATGTTTTCTCTTCGGTTTGTATTCGATTTCTCTTCGGTAGATTTCGGTTTTTCTTCGGTTTCTATAGTTGATGAAGGCGAATTCCGAATCAAAAATCACGTGTTGAAATCGAGAGCAAACAATCTAGTAGTCGTTCAAAACTTAGCAACAGGAGAGACTTGTGTTGTTATTTTATTTTGTTTACCACAGCAAACTGTTTGATTCCTTACTCTACTCTCTGTGTATCCCAGAATGGATAGCGAGTAGTGTAGCCAATCAGATTTTGGCATTTGTAATAGAGTGTTAATAGATTTACAATGATTAAATATAGTGTAAACTTGCTCACCTCCTTTTCTTCAAGTTCCCTTGTTAGTTGTGCAATCTCGCTGTAAATGAAAACACGATGGTTAGTCGCCTTTGACAACAACTTGTGGACAGCTACGCACTCAAAAATAAGTTCTGGTTTTCCCACACTCATTGCGACTGAGCCAAGATATCGACCATGGAACACGGGGAGTGATCTCTGGCTGTAAGGATGGAGTTTTCGTTCGGTACAAAAACGAGGCTGTGACGACGTTGGAGGAATATTTGTGAGGCAAGATTCCGTTGTGGTCGGTTAATGAAAAACGATTGACTGGCTTTTTCAACCACGGCAATAAGTGCAGAGGCTTATCATAGTTTGTCGTACTGGAAAGTTTAGAAGAATTAACAAACTGGTCGCAAACCTCTCAAGGTCTTCCTTTAACTGATTCTTTTCCTGCGGATAGAAGAACAGAAAAAAAATAACATGAACGGCGGCCGATTTCAACCAAAAGCTTTAATCACTAGCTCTTATTTGTACTTGTATTGATGAACATCGAAGCCAAAGAAACCGTACATAAAAAACCCCACCCCCCCCCCCTCCCTTGCGATCTCCCCACATAAAAGCTCAGGTCGACTTAAGTTTAAGGAAGCCCGAACGGAAGAGTCTAATTACCGTCCACACTGGCGGAACCCTGAGCGAGTTTTACAGTCACAAGCATCTCGGGAAAAGTGACCTATCAAATACATCAAGTCAGACGTACTGATAAGGAAGTTTTCATTGAAATTTGACCCAGCCTATCAAAATTTGGCGCCCGGTCTCCCTCGCAGTCTTTTTTGTGACGTCATGAAACACGAGAGCAAGACAGAGTCACGTGACACCACCTAAATGGAGATATCCCTCAGCATAACAGTAAATAGCTTGAATCGCCTGTGAGCTTCCTCGCGATGGTTTCAGTAAAAGGCTAAGACACTCACCCGATTATGGGGTGGAAGGGATTGACCCAGCTGCAATAAGTTTTCGTTCTGCACGTAATAAGCCTGTTTTTAAGGTCATGTTGGTTTTAAAATTGTCCAGAGTACAAGCGGCTCACACATGATTTTAAAAGCGCATTGCAGCACAATGATCAAACCTTGAAATTTAAAAGTGACGATTCCTTCACGCTCATCAACTGGTTGATCTGTTTTTGAAAGATAAAATATTTAGTTAGTCAGATGGTATCTGATAAAACACACTGCAGGAGCACTTAGTGAACGGCGCGATGATAGCAGCAGAGAAAAAACCGAGGGAGATTTGGGTCGAATTTGGGTCCAACCCTTCCCCTCTTTTACACTCATTTGCTACAATTGTGCCGGTTTTTTTTTTATATACTTCGTTTTATTTACTGAATGAGGAACGGGGGGGGGGGAGGGGGGGGTACGTTATGAAACGGAGGAAAAAGAAGCTTCACCGTCTTCTGGAGAAAAAAATTCTTAACTTACCTCATTTTTGCAGTTTGTTGCTTTCTCTGTGAGCTCTTCAGCGGTGCTATTCAAGGGGAAGATATTTATAAAGTTTCAGATCCAGATCTACCGTAAAATGTGTGGTCAACTATTTTTTTTCATTGAACACTGGCAAAAGGATATTAGATGGATCTAACTTGCAGAAAAGAAGAGAGATAAAGCTTCAGTACGAACAATTAAACTTCTCCATGGCGATTTTCATTTCTTTTTGTTCGCATAGCACTTAAAGTAAATGTTGCAAAATGATTTGCAATGCCAAAAGTTGCTACGCATCTTAAGAAACATTGTGTCATTCTCGTCTACTAACATTTTTGTCTTAGGTGGCATTCTTTATCGCCTTGGGGAGGAGGGTCGGGGGAACGGTCGGGGAACAGAGGGGGACCCCTCTTTATAACAGGGTATATAGGGGGTCTATAGAAAATTGACTGCCAATGAAGGGGATCATTAGAAAACTACAGAGCCTGAGGGGGATCAGATAAAATTTCATTGTCACACACCCTAAAATCCCCCACCCCCTACCCCTCCCCCTCACACAGGGTAATAAATAATGCCCAGTCCCTTTGGTTAGTTAAATTTTTAACGAAATGCGCGTTAGCACCAAAGATGTCGGCTGCTCCCTTGGAGTAAGAGAAGCCCCACAGTAAAGAAAACCGATTAATTGCACTTGTTAAAGAAAATGACGAAGAGAGAAAGACAGCTGCAAAACTACGTACTCACCTTCGCAACTTTTTTATCTTGTCTACGTTCGCCTAAAATAGGGGGAAAAACCCAGGAAAACAAAGAAGTTAGAATAAAGAAGTAGACTTGACGCAATGAATTATTTTTTTGAATTTAAAAAACTAAACCACCGTTTACTCACAGCATTGATATAATATTTCTCTTCTTGAATCCTGCTTACATTACATTGTCTGAACAAAAAATAAAGAGAAAAATATTCGGAAAAAGGCATAAACAAACAAATAATTTGGTGTTACCATTTTATTAAGAGCCCATTACTTTTACTGTAAATTAGTATGTGATACCGGGTACGATAGAAAACAGCATTTCGGCAAACACTTGAGAAGAATCCAGAAAAATATGTCTAGGTCTCTTCTGTCACTCTCGCAAGACCTTTCAATAAAACAGCCATCCTTTCATGCACATCGTAAAAATCTGTGACATCATTTTCCGAGGCGAACACAAATATCGTTGAGGAAAGTCGAGGTGAGTCACTTTGTGAGCTAGTACCAGTCCACTGCACTGCCCAAACGGTAACTTACGTCATCTCGAATCTCTACGCACGCCGCTGAAGTTTTCATCTTTCAAATACTGATGCGTTATGATCATAAAGACTTTTACGTGCTTATTTAAAATTTCATCCATAGAAAGCCTTGTTTCAACCGTCTGCAATTTACAAAAATCTTTGAACACTTCGTCAATACGAAGTGTTTTCAGTAAGTTAGTAGATGGAGCCACCTCAGGGGCAAATCACATCTCATAATACTCTTGTAGGGTAACACTAAATACAACACAGAGATCGACCCTTTAATGATCTGGAACTGATACTTGCTTGTAATTCTGCACATGCTCCGCCCGCAATTTAACCAATTCAATCTGTTAAAAAATAAAAATTGTTTGGTGAAAAACAGTTTCATTAAACCTAACGATCCGCCTGGCTCGTAAGACCACTGGTAACTTAAGTTTTTTAATCTAAACTGAGGAGGAAACTTCATTAAATGTTATTTCTTACAATAAGTTTACATTTTCACCTTCATGGCACCGGTCTCCGTCTCAAGTCTTTTACGCGCCTCTTTCACAGTCAGTTGAACATCTCTGCGTGGGAATTTAAATGGAAAAGTTTAGTTGTGCAAGAGAAGGATGTTAACTAATTTATGTCCAGTTATTCAAGTGCACTAAGTAATATTATAGATCAGTAGCATGTGTTCAGCTGACCCCTTCTCTGACTCGAGAACACTGAATAGGTGCATATTTACATAAAGAGTAACAGGTTTACCTCGATGAAAGAACCTGTTAGTTTTTTGTTTGTTTCAGTACTCTTTTTTTCCTGATCTCTATTGTTTCGACTTTTTTTGTTTTTTTCGATCTACGTCACTTGTGAAAAAAACGGGGTTTATTTTTTACCGAACATGTGCCGGAGCAATTGTTAAAGGAAACTTAACCAGCAAATTCAAAGGACTTTGGAATCCTGACACACTTAGACTACTGACTACTACAGTAGCTCCAAGCTGTGGCTAAAACAATATGCTAATGCTTTTAAAATGATTGATTCTTATTTTTCTCTTTGGTAATTTTTTAAGCTTTCCCTTTTGCTTGTATTCTCTGTCTCGCGTAGCGTGCGTGCGTGCGTGCGTGCGTGCGAGTGAGCCTTCATTAGTATAGCGCTTCAGGACAAGCGTTTCTTGCCCCACGGGAAGGATAAAGCCTTGAACCACACGAGCCAGCAAGAGGTCTGCCCGGCATTATTAGTGCCAGACCTCGAAAAAACCTCTCTGACTAGTCTCCAGTCTTCCCACGGGCGGAGAAACGCGCGTCCCAAATTCCTACAGCTCTAATAGTGAGGGTACGCTCGCTGGTTGTGTCATATGCAAGCTAATTTTTATGAATTTTAACTCTAGTTACCCTTCCACTTCTAGTAGAACTGATAATTTTTTTGCCGTATAAATCCAATAGGTGACTTACTGAATTGTAGTCAGTGCCGTATGAATTGAGCTTTTCTTGGACTCGATAAGATCCCTCAAATCCTAATGAAAAAAAGGTATAGATGTATGAAATTTACTTAGATGGGTTCTCTGATTTGAAAACATTCAAGGTCAAAAAAAAAAAGTTGCGATGACATTCTTTTCTTCACACCCTCTTTAATTCCAAGGTGAAGGCTTGAATGCTTATCCAATTACGCTATTTTCCAGAAATTTCAAGCAACACCAATTATACTGATCTGATTCCGTAAAGCTATCCCTGGGCTGTAAGAAAAAATACCTGTGCAAAGGTTGACTAAATTTTTGCGAGAAACTGTAAGCATATAGCTTGTGTTTAGACCTACCTTGTTTGCCTGTTCAAGATCATTATATTTCGACATTAAATTGTTGTCAGACAAAGGCACATCGCTGTTATTAGAGGACGATTCTTTCGCAGGAGAGGATAACTTTTCCTTGCGGTTTGTGCGAACTAAAACAAATACAATACGTTAGAAAGTAAAGTAATTTTTGATTCAGTGTCGTAAAACCAAAACCAATGTAATCACATCGGCGAATCAGAACAAAGGAATATACCCTCGAGAGCCAATGAGAACTAAAGCTAAAAAAAGACCAAGCGCCTACAGCACGGGAAAACGTGCCGGGCGGTTGAGGTTTTAGTTTCGCACCTGATTGGCCGAGATAATGGCGCGAGTTTTCAGAACCAATCACAGAGCGAAGTAAAGCAAAACCCAAACAATCTCGGATTACTTTCGACGCTCAATATGATGATTGAAAATTGCTCAAATGCGATGAAAATGGTTAACGAAATGTCCCCAAATACTAAAAAAATCATTTAAAATGAAGAATCTGTTATGGTAATGAAATGTATTAAACACGTTTTCCAGTACTAAAATGATCATTGACCGTCTTTGTTGTAAAGATAATTGAGGAGGAATGAGTAAGATAATGTCATACTACTGTGGAGCCTATTGCTGAGGAGCTTATTGCCGTGAAGTTTATTATTGCCGTGGAGCCAGCATACGATTCGCCCTAGATGACAGTTTTGGTAACAACTATCGAAACGTTTGGTTGTATGTAATTTTTTCATTTTTACTCTTAAGGTTCAGCGCGCAAACATCCCCACACGATTTACCATAAAAATAACCTGAAAATTTCCAGCCAGCCGGTCACTTGCTTTTGTTTAAGATCATAGAATCGTTTCATTGACTTACGCTCAGAGTATTTCTTCTTACAACTCGCCATCGTAGTTTTTCAACTGTTCTGTTTGCAAGTCTGAACGTCTTTCTTTTTTTGCCGTTTTCAATTTCTGACGCGTGATCTCTCTTTGTGACGTGTAACCTACGTTAGCATTACTTAAAATGAAAATTTGCGCGCGCTACCACGCCCAACCTCTTTCAGCAGCGCCGAGAGAGAGTTTGAGCCAACCTCTCTCCGCCCTGCATCCAGCCTTCCTTGAGGATAGTAATAGAAGTACCTTTTCCTGGTTCGTCGCAAACTACGAAAATTTGTGCTTCCCGTAATTGTCTGGGCACAGCTAGATGAACTTGACATCGCTTCTCATCTGTAGCAACCTTAGCTTTTCTGTGCAATTTTTCATCTTTCTGCAAGCGAAGCGCGCGCGCCAGGCCGAGGCCAGGCCTCCTCCGCCCCCAGAGCTCGCTTTCGTTATTTTGCTCTTAGCTCCTGTTTTCTCGTGCTCTGAACGAAGATTTAAATGAATAGAGAATTCTGTAAACAGGGTAGATCACTATCGTCCAACAGCATGTGAGACGAAAGCGTAAATCTAAGGCGCCGTGACCCAAATTAGACCTAGGGTCCATGCTGCGTTATGTACGCGTCACTGTCGCGCTATCGCTTATGTCAGAAGTCAAAGCCAGTTTAGGATGTAGCCGCCAGATATAGGCGCAACTACTCGCTCACTTTTATCTCGCTTTGATCCAAGTATGTTGGAACTTCTCTCCTAGGGGAGACTTGTAGAGAGCAATCCACACTTGAACTCCAACACCCAAAAAAATAAAACATCACAAAGAACACATACTCATAAATTAGCACTGCTCGTTCATAGTTAGGTAGCTTATCCGATTTTTTGTTATCTAAGAGGGTGGGCGGGTGGGCGGGTGGGCGGCTGGGAGGGCACTCAAACCCCATGCACTGAGATGGCCAACTTCAAAGAATTCAAATGTTTCCTGTAGACTCAAAAACATTTTCAGAGGGAGGATGCCCTCAGAGCTACCCCACTCCCTACTGGCAACTGCCTTCCACCTGAACCCCTTTTAACAAATTGTACAAACAATTTCATGGAAATAGAACAGTACAGTAACCCAGGGAAAATGATGCTTATAGTACACAGCAACCAAGCAGAAGTCAAAAATAGATTTTTATTTATCACAGTGCATCTATTCATACTTCTTTGCACTGGAAGAAATAAAATGTACACAAAAATGGAAAAAATTAATCACACCGTTCTCTATAATTTGATTTTCTTTTAGTAACAAACATCAATGTGCAACAAATCTTTATCAAATTTGTCCAAAACTCAAACAAATTGATGACAACTAAAATTCTCTCTGTGCACATTGATCTTCATTCAAGGCTGACTGTAATTCACAAATCAACAAGGGATCTTCTATCTTATGAAGTGTATCTGAATATTTGTTCAAAACAATGTTTAAAATGCCAGAAAATTTTTGTATTGTTTTCATCTGCCACTGAGATTAAAGACACCAGGTATAAGCTGAATTATGTACATAATTTGATTGGTTCTTACTTATGAACTAATGGAGGACAGATGCAAAAATGATATCATCATTAACAGCATTTTGCTTTTTCATCATTTAAAACAAAAAGATCCCATATTGCTGTGGGTCTGTACAGTAATAGATCACAGGAAAGAATGTTTGACGTATGACAACAGTAGGATTGTCTCTTAACCCTTTAACTTCCAGAAGTGATTGACATGCAACTTCTCCCTTTAATATCCATACATTATCCAGCAAACAGGTAATGAGAATACTCAAACTTATCATGAAGTTTTCATCTCGATCTAACACCAAATTCTCGTAACTACTTTACAAGGAAGTGGTAGCAGCTAAAGGGGAGAATTAACAATCAGATCTTGGGAGTTCAAGGGTTAATCAATGCACACTTTTAACAACAACATGGCCAGCTTATTCTCATGTCCCACAATCCTTTTCTTGCTTAAATAATGTAGGTCCTAATGGCGTACATAGAACATTACATTATGCCAATCAATGTATTACTTGAAGATCACTGCTATAATATCAAACCTTTGTGATCTTACATTACTCTCTTGACCTTTAAGTTTACTTTCAGTGAAAACTCAACAGCTTGGTTAAATAAAAGCATGCAAAATAATGTCATTTTTAATAAAAACAAAATCTGATTTACTAAGTCTTGAGGTATCAACAAGGTCTTCTCTTGTTTGCAAGATGAATCAGGTCACATTACAAACAATTTACTTCAAGTTCTTGAAAACTTGGGTGAAACAGAACGTTGAAATCGTAAGGTATGCATTCTATTGTAAATTATATGATTAGCTGAATTAAAGATGCATTTTGCTTTGATCTTACTTACAATCTACTGGAGAACAGATGCATAAACAACATCACTGTTAATAACATTTTGCTTTGTTATGCTAGAAAACAAATAGATTCCATTTAGCTGTGTCTGTACAATAAAATATCACAGAAGACGTAAAAATATAAAAAAGAGCATCAGTGACACTCTCCACTGCTCATTGTGTCCTACCTTTTTGTTCTTACCCCATTTGACATCATTAATATCTATTACAGAACCGCAGCATGGCAAGTCATGTAATATATTTGTTAATCGTCTTAGTGATATAGATCACGTTGGGCGGGAAATCAGTGGCTGTCTTTCATCCCCTGTTTTAGCATTTGATGATGCACTGTTACCACCAGTGTTCCCTAATGAGGACTGTTGACTATGTTGATGTTCTTCTGCCTGGTTGTATTGCCAGTTGTACTGAAACTGGGACAATCTTCTGCTCATAATGAAGAAATGCAGAAACATGTGCAAGCTAAAGCCAAGATGTATGGGGGCTGCTGCCTGGAAAAATATTGACATGGTGCTGCTGATGTGTGCTTCAGCAAGAAGCTTTTCTACTCGGCCATTGAATTCATCAATGACAAGTGATATGAGGAGTGCAAACAGAGCCATCATGATAGTTGTGACGTAAAAGTGTTTTGCCCTCTGACGACTGCTCTCACGGTCACACCCAAAATGTGGACCCATTTTAACAAAGAAGTAAAGCTGAAAGATGATTACAATTGCATAAGCAAAGTTTTTTACTGTTGTCCAAGAGAGATACTGATAAAACTCAATGTCAGTTGTTGATGAGTATTGTGAGGCCCAAAGACCACAGTAGGAAGCTTTCATGAACCAGAAGATAAAGCCAATGGTTCCCATAAAGCACACCATGATATCAATAGCCTTAGATTCAGTCTCACGCCATTTCCTCTCTCTGTTGTTTTCAGGGAAACTTGTGTCTCCAGAGAGTAGCAAGAGACCAAAAATTATTACAACACCACAAGCTAGAATGGGGAACATGTTTGTCCACTCTCCCACAAATCCAAGATACTGTAGTCCAGTTACCAGTTGCATGGCAACCAGAATGAGGCCAATGACATATCCATAGCCAGAGGAATGCGAGATTTCCACATTAACAACCGCAGAAGCCAAAGAATCTTGCATCATTGCCTCACTAGCTTCAGGGTTAAATAATATATCTCCAATGGGTCGGTTTATGCGCACATCCATCAACTCCAAAGAATGCTCCAAAAACAACAAACAGCACAGCAGTCTGTAATCAATGAGTAAGGCATTATATGCAGATTTCACGATGGAGAACCCATTGCCAAACAGACTTAGGACAAAGTCGTTATCAGAATTTGACGTTACTAGTGAGTCGATAAAAAAAGCAAAATTGAAGACGGAGATTATCTTGAAAAGCCACGAACACGCCATACGCATATCTCCTCTAGCAACCTTGTGTCGCAGACTAAAGTAGTACACGCTTGCTTGGACAATCTTTTGCGCCAGAGCTGTGTACCGCACAGCAGCATACATTGTGTTGGGTGCTTTCCGAGCAGCTCCAATGGCGAAGAAGAGCTCTAGTATGCTGAGGGGTATCGTTATGACCCAGATGATCATTCCCAAGCTACCATGCATATAACCAACAGAGAGTCTTTCGTAGCCGTAGTCATCCAGCGGCCTGTCAGGGGAAGGATTCTCGAAAAGCATTGCACAACCTATCATCAACACTCCAATTCCGCAAGAGGCCAAGAGAGTCAAGCGATACACTGCATAAATTTCTTGTTCTTCATAGGAGCTGAGGGTTGTAATGAGGGTGAGTAACGCTCCGAGGAAAAAGACCACAAGTCCGATACGAGTTTCCACAACGTGTCGACATAGACGCCATTTGAAATATATGAAAACTATAATGCAAGCCAAGAAGAACAGAAAGGAAGAAAGAGTGGCTAGAATCACAGCTGTAGTGATAGAGACATCGAGAGTAACTGGGGCAGAAGCATCTTTTGAGCTTAAAGAGGATTCTTTACCGTTCGAAAGTGAAGAGAAATGCATCGTGTCTGGGCGAAATGGAAAATACTACAAAGGTTTGAGCAGTTCAACGTCTTCTTGACAGAACTCCGCTTAACTTTGACCTCACAGCTGCAAAATGTGATTAAAAACAAAGAATCACAAATGATCTCTCTAAAACCATAATTCAAGAGCGATAAAGCGTACCTTTAAGATGTTTTCGACTCAATACACGAAAGCGGCCGAAGGTCACAATGAGTTCAAATAACTAAGTGGACTTATAGAATCAGGTTTCTCGGAAAAAAATTGACGTAGACGCAAGCGTTACTTTCAGCATATGGGGAAAGCACCCTAGAAAGGTATGGGGTCGATTAAGGATTGCATTAAATATTTGATAAAAGGAAATCTTCAGAAAACAAAGAAGCAGTAAAAAAAATGCAGCCTTTCTTGTAGATTTCATCCGATCAACTTTTCTAACTGTAATTTTATGAAGTTTTCGCAAGAAAACCCAAGCCTCAGAAGGAAATTCTAACGGCATTTCCGCCGGAAGTCCAGTTTTGTCATGCAACTTTTCATTCCCAGGGTCTTCTCGGGTTTAATGAAGAATCTTCCCAGGATACTATTCCGCTTTTATACGAGTTTGTAATTATTAGGAGAAACTGTAACCTTCGAGAGGTTGTAAGTATAATGGACTTTCTTCTTGCTGAACTCGATAGAAAAAGGAAACAGATAGATCAAAATGAAGTCACATCGGTAAGTATCTTTAAATTAGAACTACAATACGAGAGAAACGTTTGGCTCGAACAGAACCAGCTCGAATAGGATTCTCCTATTTTTATCTATGTTTGCAAGATGAATATGTCTTAATCATATCTATTCACGGTTCGTTTTCAAATTTTCTTCTCTCTTAACTTTTTAAATATTTAACCAAGAAGAAAGAAGTCGTTTGGCAAAGGAAAGACAAAGAGCAAGCTGTGCACACAGTAAAAACATAGTTGTTTTCAGCAAATAATTTGAGCCTTGGAATTTGTACTGCAGGCGCACAGAAAATTATAACTACATCTACATGCACGTTAACAATCTGCATGCCGACCACCGCAGATAGATCAAGTCAAGACTGCTAGATAAATCAAGAGATTAACAAAAAATATATCACCAAATCACTTTTGGAACAAAAGAGAATTTAGACTGGTAATCATTATCACTGAAATAGGAAGTGAGTCAACTATCTTGATTTTCCCTTCTGTGCTGTGATAGTTCTTTTTGGTTGAACTTACATTTTGTACATTTGAGGCTTGCTTTGACCCAATGTAATCAATTAAAAACAATGTTGACCCTTTCACTCCCACAAATGATCCAAAAAGAATTCCACTTTGCAATATATGCAGGTAAACAAGCAGAAAGCATATGTGAAGAAAAAAACTGAATAACTTAGTGAGAGTGCTTAATTTAACACCAAATTCTCAGAGCTAAAACATAAGTAAATATATGGTATGCAGTAAGGAGAATTGATTGTGTGATCTTGGAAGTAAAGGTTTAAATGACATTTTGGTAAACACTTAATAAATAAACTTTAGGGGACCTTTTAACATCAGTTCTGAATATAGCTGTGTTATGCTACTGTAGCCAACGATTTTATGCTAAGAGAGCATAAAGAAGTTGCAAATTTATCATTTATTAATTTAACAGCATTGAAACATTTTCCTAGTAATAGCATTAAGTTATGCCCTTCTTAGAATTGGTCAGTGGAGGTATTTCAGTTTTTACAACATTTATATTTACAAACAACATTTTTATTTAGTTGGTTGCTAATGTCAATAATATAGGCTGCATCATGATATAATTTTTGTCTTTCACCAGAATAAAAAATACTTCAAGCGTGGGGATCTAACTGCTAAACAGGCAGAAGACTATAGAAAAAAGCAAGAGGTAAAAGCCTCCAGTACTTGATTTCTCACAAATTTTAAAGGCAAATTAATTTAATGAAATGAATTTAGTCCTCTAACACTTTGTATATTTTTATTCCAATCTAGAAAAGGCTCCAGGAAAAGGAGGTAAATGATTTCTCTCTTTGAATAAGAGGTTCTATAGGATACTGCTTTCAGGGATTTCAAAATGGTTTGGAGTTGGGGTTGGACTTGGTAAAAGCAGGTGACTGTGAGGAGTTCATTAACCCTTAAACCCCCAGATCAAATTTGTAATTCTCCTTACTGTCAACCATACAGTTCTTATAATGTTAGTTTGGAGAATTTAGTATTGGCTCAACTAATTATCCCCAAATTGATATTTTTTTTATTCTCAACACTTATCTGGTTGATATTGTATTGATATTGTAAGGAGAAATTCTTTATTGGTCACTCATGGGAGTTATAGGGTTAAGGGCTTAAAGGCAATTGTTTTGACCAGCATAACTGGCAGCATGTTATTAAGAAGCTGAGGGAACTCTGGCAGCCACCAGGTTCCTCTGAAATCCCTTTGCTTTGCCAAAAGTGTTATAGCCTTGTAGGAGACAGTGTGAATTGAAGAACACAAGGAAAATTAACAATGATCATGAATTTAATGCACTTACTATGTCAGTAATATTTATGTTTTTCAGGATCAATATCAGTATCTGGGCAACTGCCCACCTACCCCTCCCCTAACCCAACAACAGTCTATTGATAACAAGTTAGGGTTAATGTTGGGTTAGGGGAGGGGTAGGTGGGCAGTTGCCCAGATACTGATATTGATCCGGTTTTCATTACCGAAATATGCCTTGTGAGAGTTTTTTGTTGACCCATTTTCAGGAGAGAGCTGGTAAAAGGGCTGCAGATGATGATATATTTGCTGCCTTCAAAAGAAAAAAAGATGAAAATGAAGCAAATTCTGCTCTGATTCCAAGAGAGGAGGTCATTATCGTAATTTAGCTGCAGTAATTTAGCAGTAACCAGCAGTAATGAAATTACTCACAAATCTCTAAGAAAGTTGAAAATACTCCTATTGAAAATGTTTAATAATAGAACAGCATTTCATCAGTATGAGACACCTATATAGGAGAAAGATTCGTCTTCCTCTGATCTTCGTTGCAGTGATTGGATTTATCCATATTCACCTGTAAGAAATGTTTGTGGCAGCTAGAAGACTTTTTTTTATTGTTCTCCTTTCTAAAGGTGATTCGCAGATTGAGAGAAAGGGCAGAACCAATTAGATTGTTTGCTGAGAGTGATGAGGAAGCTTGTCAAAGATTGAGGTTTGTAGTTATAAGGCTCCAAGCTGTGACTAGTTAGGTAGCTTTGGTGACCATGACAAAAAAAAGGAGACTAAATTTATAACCTGTTTTGCATGGTTTGTCTAACTTAGTTTTAAGGTTTGAAGTCAAAGTGAGGTACTAAAAATTTTGACAGGATTATGTGTAGATATGTTCCACTGTTTTCTTCCATAAAACTTTTCTTACTTGCCTGAGCTTTTTTTTCCTCATTGGCTGACTTACTTCTCTAAAAAAATTCAAGCTAGGAGTGCCAAGTCAGTGTCTCTCCCTGTGATTAGCTTTTACAGGATTGCATGCAAAACACTGATAGTGAAAAATGTATTAACTTTTTAATCAACAGGAGAATTGAGATGCTTGCTCCAGAAATTAATAAGGTATTGAATTGAAATTCAATCCAACTTTTTTTGTTTTAAATTCAATATATACAGCTTGTTGATGATTAACACTATGTTGTATACAGATAAGAGAACAACAGAGATAAAAGAGGGAATTATTGAAAGAATTAATAATGCTTGAAGATTCACAACATTTTGTTTAATCCTACAGAAACATAAATATCTACTTTTAACACTGAGAGGTTGCGCAGAGAAAAGTTTACTGCATACCATGCAAAAATTCCAAAGAGAATCCTTTTGTACATTTATTCAGTTTTTCTTTCTTTTTTTTTTGTTTTTTTGTTTTTTTTTTGTTTTTTTGTTTTTTGTTTTTTGTTTTTTTGTTTTGTTTTGCACCAGGGTTTGAGGAATGACTTCAAAGCAGCCATGGAAAGAGTGGATCAGGAATATTTAGCAGAGTTAATTAAACAGCAGGTATGCTCTCATCAAACAAAAAGTGACAAAAAAAGTTAATAAATGATTTTTATTGAATGCATGGGTAAAAATATTGGGAAATGTATGCCAGATAGTGTCAGACACAGCAGCCTAATAGTTAGTGTGCTGGACTTCGGTTTAAGAGGTCAGAATTTAAAAAAAAATAGACTTTAATGGCTATCACAATTACTGATGGACTAAGTAGTTTAAATTCTGGGCCAGAAAAGAGGGAGAAACAAATATTTCAGATAAACATAAAGTGCTTGAAAATCCCAACTGGCAGGAGACAAAACAGTTGGCTTATTTACACAGCACAGCTGAGTAGTTGAAATAAGGGTGACTGAGAACAAATCTAGTGAGTGATAGGGTGGAGGACTTGAATCCAGGACCACCAGATTATAAGTCCAGCGCCCTAGCCACTCAGCCATTCTGACCTCTGCGAGTGTGAGACCTGGCCGGTTCATTGTGTTAAGTTCTTGGGCAAAACACTAACAGTGCCTCTCTCCATCCAGGAGTATAAATGGGTACTGGTGAATTGTCAGGGAGGCCTGATGAAATGCTGGGAGGGGTAACTTTGTGATGAACTGGCATCCCATCCAGGGGAGGAGGGGGTAGTATCATTTTTGTCGCGTGATGCTGAGGAAACCAGGATAAGTAGCAACTAGATGAGCACTTGGCTCAAAACAGACTTTTATGGAAGATAGTAAAGAGAATAAGGCAATTAATCAGAAGGATGTTTTTGTAGGGTGGTGGTGAACAACAAAGTTCAGAAAGTGAAGAATCGTCACAAGTTGAAGAAGATGGAACAACCTTGGAGGATATCAAGGTAAATTTATCTTTGGTTAGCTTTCTACTTTTGAATATATTTTGCAATTAAAAAGATATTTTTAATGCTAATTTTTGTGTATTTTTTAAACTATATGCACAATATATTCTCTATTTTTTTTAAGGAACTGGCCATAAATATGGGTAAAGGTAATGAAAATTTGGATCAAGATGTCATCTTAAAGTTTATTCAGGTGAACTGCAGATTGTACTTTCACAGAAAATTGTTAATTATGCAGTATTAAAGTATAAATTGTCATTTGGATAAAGGCATTGATAAAAAAAAAAAAAAAAACAAGCATGCAGCAGATGACCCACAGCTGAGCATGTCATTGATGCTCTTAACACAATTTGACGTCATCTGTGTCTATTACTGTACAAACCCACAGCAAAATAGATTCTGTTTGTCATTAGATGTCTGTTTGTTTTGTTTTCCTTTTAGTTCCTCCTTGGTTTATGGGCTAAGGATTGCAAGACAAGATCTGATGATAGCAAAAGAAGCCTTGAGGTAGCACACTGCACTAAAATTGTTTAAAAAAAACCTTTAGCTAGAGCTAGAGCATTTTTCATGATTCACTACAGAATTAGAAACTGAAATTACTATAATAGTAACTGAAGATCTACAATGCATGAATCCATCTCTTTTTTCCTTTGGAACCAAAATGGAATGTTTACAACAGATCAGTATGATTTTAACATCACAGCAAGATTGACTAGCAGTTTACATGAACTTGATTGACAAGAACTCTTCACTAGACTATGATGGTAACTTCTGTTCAGGCTTTTGAAGCATTAGTCAGTACTACTGATAGCAGTCCCTCTTTGGACTACCCTCACGCAGACAATCAGAAGGCTCAATCAAATATCAGTATCAGCCCATGCAGTCTCCAGGTGTTAACGCACATGTGTAGTCTTCAGGTCACCCCTGTGCTGTGGCTTGCAAATAGCCAACTTGTCTGCCTCCTAGCCTTTGGTATTTTAAACACAAGTGGATTCTTTTCAGTTGTGTTTATCTGTGTCAAAAGCATGTTTAGGTGCTGAATACATCGACCTAGTTATTTGTTTTTTTAAACTTTATTTATTTTGTTTGCAAATAGGCAAAATTGGCAGGTGCTACTCAAAGACAGACAGAATCATATCTGAAGCCATTGTTGAGAAAACTTAAAAATAAGGTAAACAATAAACTTGGAGAACTGTCCTTTTTTAACAATTATTGTGTCTTTTCAAAGTCATCAACAGTAAGAGTTCTATAATTATCAGAGTGATAACTTTAAATTCAAAAATGACAGATTTTTTCTATGTGGAAATTTCTGCTATAAAAAAAAAGATGTTGAACTTATTAAATGTCATCTAAAAACCTCAGACACTTACACTTATTGATGTCAGATTTGTTTGTTGTTTCCATACAGAAAACACCTCAAGATATTCTTGGTGCATTAACAATGATCATAATGAATCTTTTAGAAAGAGAGTATGTCAAGGTATGAAGTCAATTCAATGATTTTAGTTACTTTGATTTTACTTCAATCTTTCATTGATTTTATTCATTGTTTTGATTGGTTTCCAAAAAAAAAAATTCCATCTAGAGACTATACTCCAATTCAACCCTTGGACCCCTGAGAGTGATAGCCTTTAATTTCTCCTTACAATGTCACCCTTGAATCAAACATTAAAGTCACAAGAAGATAGGAAATGATCATCATCTAAAAAGCTCTTGATTGTTAAACAAATTCTCCTTGTCAGCACATCAGGAAATGTATAGAGAGCAGAGTGGAGAATATGCATACTGATGTTGGGGTGGAAAGAGGTTGCTAATGAAGGATATTTTAAAGAGAAGCTAAGTTTGATAGGCATCACTATATTTTATCCTACAGGCCAATGACTCATATCTTCAGATGGCAATAGGAAATGCACCTTGGCCTATTGGTGTAACTATGGTGGGAATTCACGCACGAACGGGAAGAGAAAAAATTTTTGCCCAGAATGTGGCTCGTATCCCTTTTACCAGTTTACTGGTTTGATGTTTGCTAATTTACAGGAGGATTTCCACTGAATTTTAAAGCTCAAGTACAACGATCACAATTCTCTTAAACTTTCAACTCTCATAGGTGGCCAAGACAGAATTTCTCCTTACAATGTCAGTACAATATCAGGCAGACAACTGATGGGAATAATGAAAAATATCAACTAGGGGATCATAAGTTGATCAAATACCAAATTCTCCGAACTGACACCACAAGAATTGTAAGGCAAAAATTGAGGAGAATTACTCATAAGATCTTGGAGGTGAAGGGGTTAACAGTCGCTTCTACCCAAATGATGTAGCCCATCAAGTTTCCATTTATTGCTATGTTCCCTTAACTTTTGTTTTATCAGATGTTCTCAATGATGAAACTCAAAGGAAGTACATTCAGGTAAAGATTAAGATGGAAAATAATGATAAAAAATAGTTATCTAATGAAATCAATAAGATGTGTCTTAAAATGTCGTAAATATGTTGCAGTGAACCAGTTTTGTTCTTTCTCAGGGACTAAAACGTCTGATGACCTTTTGCCAAAAGAAGTTTCCTGCAGATCCATCAAAGTCAGTGGAATACAATGCTGTAAAGTGATAATAGATGAAAGGATTATCAACAAAAATACTACCAAACTGCAAGCACAAAAGAAAATTTATTATTATTCTTTCACACTTGCTTTACACAAGAACTAAGTTTTAACCCTCAATGTGGTAATGTTTGAATGTAAAGAACCTTTATGTAAATTTCTTATAAATAGTGTTATTGAAAGACATTTAATTATATTGCATACATAATGAGTGACGCAACAGACTTGAAAAGGTCAGGGAAGAAAGGCAACTTCATCATGAAGAAGAGAAAACTTCAGTGAAGACCACAGAAAAACCCAGATAAGCTGTTAAACACTCATTTTTTAAATCTCTTTCATTCTTAGGGCTGTAAATTATATATATAGAATGTTCATAGACATCTGTTAGTGCACATATCATCTCTGTAGAGGTTGGCAAAGGGTCCAAAGGCATACTTAAGCCCCCAATAAGGATGTTATGTATAGATTTCATAAAGGGGCAAGGAAAAGTGAGATTCGAAGTCTTCCCTTGCAAATTTCTGTGGCATGAAGTATTGTTTACGGTACACAATTGCATGCATTTTCCTAAATCTTGCATGAAACTGGACTTCTCTCCCCACCCCCCCCCCCTCCTTTGCTACCCTCTCTGTACAAACCATGCTGTAAGGTAAGTAAATTTCTTTTCTCAAGAATAAAAAATTTTAAGTATTGGTCACTTGTTTCTTTGAATACATTATTTAAATTCAGTTGGGAAGACCATGGACCATGGTTACTTATTTTGATTATCAGTTTGTGCTATCTATATGTAAACTTCAAGCTTGCAGTGACCATCATATGATCTGAAGGAAACATTTCTTCTGCAATCCTTCCATTAACAGTTTCCAAGGTGTCTTGTAGCAAAGTCATTGTGATGAAGTAAAGAGCAGCCATTAAACAAACCACAACTATTCCTAGTGTTCTATTCGACAACAAAAACAAGACCCTGGCATGCACTCTTCTCATCTTTGTAAAACATCTTTGTATCAACATTTTTATGAGAATGTACAGGAAAAATACCACATTTGTGGAATATAGCATGAAAAGTAAGATAAAATTGTTAAAGTGCTCAGCATCGCATTCAAAGCAGAAGGGCAACTCGCAGTTGTTTGTATCTCCTCCTTTAACACAAACACCACACCGACATGATCCATGAGGGCCACAGTCCTGATGACAAGTGTATTTAAAACGTGGACCATAAGCAGTTTCTTTGGCCATGAGGTACGCTTTCTTAAGCCTTTGCCATTTATTCTGCAAGCTGTACTTTTGTTGGTAGATTTTTCCATCTCCGTGAATCTCAGAAGACACAACTTGAAGTCCAGTTAAAGAAACAAGGATCCTGTCTGGCCGACTAATGAGTCCGGGCTCTGGCTGGAAAGAAAATAAGCTTATCTTTAGCTTGTGCCCTTAGCAAGAGCTTTGAGATCAGGGTTAAGAAACCAAAACAACATGATACTGTTGACCCTTTAACTCCCATGAATGACCAAGACAGAATTTCTCCTTACAATATCAACACAAAATCAAGCAGACAAGTTATAAGAATTAAGAAAAATATCAATTAGGGGATTATGAGTTGATCCAATACCAAATTCTCCAAAGTAACATCACAAGAACTGTATGGCAGACAGTAAGGAGAATTACTAATGAGATATTGGGAGTTAAAGGGTTAAGTCAGATAATGTTCAGACAAAATAAACCAATGGAAAATTTTTCTGCAAAATGCTCTTGGAATGGATAGGGCACAAGACAAAGTGACATTGGTAAAGAAGGTGTTAGCTTTTTGTTTTTCAATTTAACAGCAAACATAGGAGGCTAAGCAGCAAACCAAATCCTGTCAGCAATCTGCATATTGAGCAGTCTGTTTTGGCAGCACAACTGAAAGAGGGGATGAAATTTGTATAGGTGATAACATGATTTTGAATAAAATTTGGTGTTAATAAGCACAAGTCTTTTTCAAAGACAACAAAATTGCACAAGCTTGTAGGGCAAGTGCAATTTGTAATCTGAAAAATTTTCAAGTGCTCATTACACCAAATTGCAACAGGAATCATGATATTACTTGTTAATAATGTAGATGGAAAAACATCACTGGAAGTTAAGTCAGACAAAAGTTTTGAAAGCAAGGGCGCACTATTTGTAATTTACATTAGTGTAACAACTTTTCATTCAGCCAATCAGAAGCAATTTTTTTTTTCATGTACATTATTAAATGCTAAAAAAAAAAGGATTAGATCATTTATGCAAGAGCATTGCAGAAAAACCTTTCTACAACACACCATATTGCTGAAGGTGTATCCCTTGCTGTTCCCATTTGCTGTCACCCAGGCATCCACAAAGCCATATCCTTGGTTTGATCCCTGTGGATCCAAATGACTGGATGCGTGGCATGGGCCTTGCTTGTCAAAGGACCCTTTCATTATTCCATTTACAGGCCAATGGAAATCATTGTATGCATTGAAGTCACCCAGTAAAACAGAGCGTTCACTTCCCATTGATGCAATATAGTTAATGACATCCACTGCATTTTGGCATTGCTGAGCTTTATCGTAAGATAAGTGAAGCACTGTTATATCCAGCTCATCACCATCAATATCAACTTGGGCATGAAGTATAGCTCTCTTGTTGCGATCAACACCACCTTTCCCAATAGTAAGGTTCACAATGTGACTTAGTATTATGGGATGTTTACTGAGTAGTCCCAGGCCTTCCTGTTCCCACCCTGGCGGGCCTTGTTGACCAGCTGGGTGTGTAACCACGGCAACAGGGTGATAAACTAGGTGTTTGTACCGTGGAATTAACTCTTGAAGCTCAGTTAACTGGTTTCTTTCATCCTTAGCATCAGCCCTCACTTCTTGGAAACCAATCACATCTGGGTTAATTTTATTTATCTGGAATAATAAATTGCAAACCATAAAACAAAAATAAAAATAAATACCAACTTGAGTGCCCTTGACAGAATAGCAGTATGTCACAATGTGAAAACAAAACTAACAGATCCAACATGGTTATTTGAGTGAAAGTACCAACCCAAACAAGCTTTCAAGTTGCTGTCAATATAAAACAAATTTCAACCCTTCCCAACATGTGGACACGGGCATTGACACGGGTTAACTGACAGGTAGATTTGACCGGGCTCATCTACCTACTAACACCAACAAACATTTTATAAAGATTGAAAAAGAACAAGAATCTCGCGATCTTTGATTCTTCAACATCAAGAATCTCTAATATTTATGAATTTCGAAAACTTTCGTCAATTTAGCAACGTTAAATTTGATTAAATTTGTTGTAAAATTTGTTAAATATAAAAATCGATTAAAATAGTTCTCTTTTGATTTGTTTCTCTTTTTTAAATTGAATGTAGCCAGAAAAATAGTCACCTAAACTTTCAAATGATTATTTTCGCTGGGATTATAAGAATAGCCTTACCAAAAAAAAAATAAACAAAACAGCGGGAAACACATAAATATGTGAAGGTTGAATGTTCATGTCAAGAGACGGATACGAAATTATATAAAAAAAAAGTGAAAAATTACCATTTCCGCAATGAAGTATTTTCTTGTTTCCCACTGGAACATAACATTCCAAATGTTGTAGTTTGCAACTTTTACAATTTTGTATGCTGAAACGCGGCAGTAAATCGAGAAATAGTCAGAGAAAAATATCAGAAATATACATATTCGAACCGCCATTATTTACATGGGTCAAGAACCTCAGTCAGCCTGGGAACAAGTTTCTCAAAACCCCTTCGCTGGCACGTTTGTAGCCAGCGGTCTATTAATTAACCAAAATAACTGGATTGAAGTGTCTCTTCCGGAAGATTATTGACTTTTACCAAAGAGGTTCAGTTCTATGCATTTGCATGGATTCTGCTGATGCGATAGAAAACTGCTGTTTATTACTTCTTCAGATCATTTCCAAATATATATATTTCCTAACAATTTGTGATTTTATGATAAACATTTATGTTGACAGATACCAGTAAAAAATATGGTAAAACTTTACCAGAAGAGTGTTGATTTTCACAAGTTATCTTACGAACTTGCTAAATATTACAGTAACCTTAACACTAACTTCAGATTAATGTCAGAATTTGGGCAACAGCACACCTGCCCCTCCCCCAACCCAACGTTAACCCTATTTGTCATCAGTTGACTATGGTTGGGTTTAGGGAGGGATAGGTAGGTAGGGTGTGCAGTTGCTTAGATACCAAAATTGATCCCTAACTTTGAGGGGTGATTTAAATGAAATTTCTCCAAACAATTTAAATATAATTATACAATGATCACCAAACAGGAGATTAGAAAAGATTCTCAGAAGTATTTACAAGAAAATATATATTAGCTAGAAAAAAGAATTTAAATTGACAGTGAGCTACAAGTTCAATGCTTCCACCCTGCTGCATGACCATGCTCCATTTGAGGCTCAAGAAATCCACGGAAAACTTTTCCATCATGACTCCATCTTGCGCCGTAACCTTCAGTGCACCTCACTTCAATAACTTTGAGCTCATGTGGCAGTAGGTGGATATTAATCCATGAAGCATCTTCTAGTATACGCATTACAACTGTAATAGCATGTTCGTTCTTAACTTGTTCACTACCCGCACAGGCACCCCACCATTCACTGGAATCCCTGTGGCAGTGTTTAGACAAGGCCCTCGCACCAACTGTCAAATTGGCATTTGGTTTATGTTTCTCGTTGAAGGATTCTATTAGAACTTTAACAGGAGGAGGGAAAATATCAACACTTCCTTGCGTGTGGCGAATATTAAGCAGATCAAGCAATCCTCTAACGCCAAGAATTTTTATGATAGAAGAAAGCTGAAGATGTTTTTCTTCATCAGAAATCTCTGTCCAAGAATCGTTAAGGGAGGCCAGTACCAGCGAAACTTTTTCATAAATTCCTTTTCTTTCTTGAACAAAATTTTCCTCCGAAAGTAATCCACAAGCTTCGCTTTTTACAGGAAAATTCCCAGTGGACAGCCACTGATGTAACTTTTTTGAAATTTCCTCATAGAGGGGATATCTCGGGTAATTTCCTCTTTTGGTAGGTAAGGTAGAGATAGTCTCTTCAGAACGTAGCAAGGTTTCGCATTGTGTTTTGGACAGTATTCCAGACTCCCGAACAATCCACTCTTCCAAGATTTGCTTCACGATTATAACAACATTACGAACAGAAACCATTCTTGGTGTTGGTAGACAAATCATGTGTATCTACACCATGGAACGAATGGAAAAATCTTTCCCAGACTCTCGCAGGTGCAGTATTCTGTTAGTTTCAAGATGGCAACCGACGGTGAGTCAGAGGGTACTTGAACGCAAAAACACTTTTCCATTTTGCGTTGTCAACATAAAGTTGATTGTATGTTTTCTACTTTAAGATGATATCATTCGGAAGAGGCTGTTGATTGATGGAGAAGGTGCGGGTGATGATCGCAGAATTACCGCGCTTTTGAAGACATTTCTGAAATGGTGTAATTCTACTGGCGAGGAGGAAGACAAGTTAGTACTGTTTCATATTTCTTGATCCAAGGATTTCCTTTTTTTACTTTAGATTTATATGTGCGATTTTTAGGAAAGCTTATTTCTAGAATGCGTGGCTACATAAGATTTGTCTCTGTAAGGTCGCGGTCAGCTGAAGAGTTGTTTACGAATACACTATTTGTATATTATGGTGTTAATGAAGTCTTCATACTGTGGACTGTGTTCCTTATAGGTAAGCGACTCACTGTTTGATTTGGACATTATGGGTCATTTTTTGACTTTTCAGGGCTGTGACTAACGGCTCAATGAAACTGTATTAAGTAAGATTAGTTTAATTTCAAGCTATGGCATAGTTTTCGACTTTCCCAGTGTATTGACCATTTAATAGGGACCTTAAGCAGTCAGGACAGCGATGTCAAAGAAGATGTAAATCAAAAAACGTAGTTATAGTCTAAGGAAGAATTTTGCAAATGGCTAGATGTTCTTACTGTCTCTTATGGCACCACACCTCAGCTTCAGCATAACGTACATGAGCAAAGTTTAATTCCAAATTTTAAACTCAAATAATTTGTTGTCAGGGTCTTGGTTCTCTGATCACACAAATATTTGGGATTTCATGTTGTTGTTTTGCAGAGAATGGTTAAGACATGTACAAAGTTTTAAAGCACATTTGCTGAGTTATTTTTCTGCTCATGAGATCTTTTGTTTTGCAACATCCTCAATACTATTGCCATCATGGCTTGCCTAACATCCTTAATGACATTGATGTAAGTAGCTCTTCCAGTTAAAGTTGAGCCTGGTTTTAACCAGCAATGCAAGCATGAGCACAAGTATAAATTAATTATGCCAAATGAAAATGAACTTGACAAGCACAAGTATTATCACAAGAAAAAAGGAAAAAATTTCCATCCTTGTGCTTGTGTTTGTGTTTATGCATGTGTTTATGCATGTGTTGAGGCTGTTTTCATGGTGAAATAAGAGCTGTTAAGCTTGGGTTTGCACTTACATTTGTGCTTGTGTCGCTAGTGAAAAACAGGCTATACATTACATGGCTTTTCATTTTGTTTGTTGTTTTTCCTTTTCCAGTGATGCCACATATCAGAAAATGCTTATTCAACTGGCTCAGTGTGAATTTGCTATTGGTAAAACACAGACTGTCTATGAAATGAATGAGCTGGAAACTGAAAACTATGAGAAGATTTATAGTGAAATAGGTAAGAGTAATTTTTGCTTGTAACTTAAATTGTAAATTTTAAATGTAAAAAATTATTGCTCAATGAATAGATCTTTACAGGTTGCAGCAATCTGAGCCATTGCAGGAAAAGAAGTTTGAAAAAACTCCTTACTGTCAACCATACAATTCTTATGTTAGTTCAGAGAATTTAGTATTGGATCAATTGGTTACCCCATACTGATATTTTTCTTTATTCTCATCACTTATCTGGTTGATATTGTATTGATATTGTAAGGAGAAATTCTGTCTTGGTCACTCACATGAGTTAAAGGGTTAAATGTTGAAATGTTGATACTTACATGAAATGATTTGTGGTGTTACTTCCCATGAGTGACATGGTTAACATTTTACTTTACAAACAGAGCAGAGTATTTCACATGCTTATGAGGAAATTGCATCCTGCAAGACTGAGCTGCAGAAAGCAAAGAGGATACGAAGAAACAGACAAGGTACAGGAACATTGTAAACAATACATGTTACTTGTACTTAAACAGAAATTACTAAGGCCATTTTGATTACTGCAGTGCTTCATTTACTCTCAATTCTGCTTTCCTCCTGTAAACTTTGAAATTCTTAACAGAAAACTCCATTCAGAAACTTAACTTTTTTTTCATCAATTGCCAAATTCTATCATTCCAACTCCACTCCCATCTTCCCATATTCGTTGTGAGAGACTTGGAATTTCTTGGGTCCAGGCTTGAGACAAAAAGAGTAGCATCTTTTGAATACCAACTTTTATGTTTATTTAGAATATGATGCACTTGCTAAGGTTATCACCCAACATCCAGAGAGGCAAGAAACTCTAAAGTAAGTGTGGATTATTTTTGTATTTTTTATATGCCTTCTTAAATGATTCAACAACCTTTTGTTATCAGCAAGTCATTTGTATTAACCTAATTGGCAAGGTTTTCCAGAGATATTTGTTGAGGAAGTTGTGTATTTTTTTATTACATTGGATCTAACTGTTCAGTTGAATTTTCTCTTTGCAGACAAATTGAAGAACTAGATAAAGAACTCAGTTCTCTAACAAGCACTAAAGAAAGTCTTTTATCCAAGGTAGGTGAATCAAATTAGCAAATTTCTTCAAAGTGCTCTTGTCAGAATCGTGTGGACAGAGAGATAGAAACGTGAAAGAATTCAAACATGTAAGAGCACTGTAGACTACAGAGAAAAAAACAAGGGAAGGATGAAAAAATATTCTTTTTTATTGACCCCATCTGCAGACCTTCTCAAAGTTTTCCTAATATTAAGTAACAAGGGATACTGCCTCTCCCATGGATGGGAAAGTAAGTAAAACACATCATCCCTTTCTTCACAATTTTCAGAGCATTTAATGGCGTGATAACCATGTGCATGTTGATGTGTGAGGAGTTTTGAGGCATGATGGTATAAGACTTGATAGTTCCTAAAGAACTTTATGAGCCAGAAATTCTGTTTGTTGTCAGAGAAAGTCAAGTACAAATAAGTAGTTTGAAAATATCAATTGTATAATTATGTTATTGGATATTTTCTTCCTTTTTTCCAGCTTGAACTGCGACAGAAACAGTTCCATCTTCTCATCAACACAATTCACGAGTTACAACGGATGCTAGAAGGTGAGACTTCTCTACGTAACTCTTCACACTCCAACATCAGCTTGTATATTCTCTATACTGTTTTCCATACATTTCCAAAGGTGCTGACAAGGAGAATTTCTTATCCAATCAAGGTTTTCTTCTGTTAGTGATCGTTTTCATTATTCTCATGACTTTAATGTGTGATTCAGGGGGGGTATGGTGAGGAGAGATTGGACATTAGTCACTATCAGGGGTCAAAAGTGGAAATGCAGTGGAATATAAATCACAAATTATTTTTGCACTGACAAGCAGGATTCGCAAATTTAGTGTATCAAATTTGTCAGTATTGAATGAAACGGTATTAGACCTGAGCAATAGTGGCCAACTCTAAAACATTTTTCCAAGGGGGTGGACCTCACATATAATTATATGAATAGATGGCGGACTGTCATGTGAACAGATGTTTTTACTGTGAAGGAAAAATAGTAAAAATATCATCACTTCACTGGTGTATTTACAACCAACATGATGACCATCTCCCAGTTGGCTTGTCAGCTCAGTTGGTAAAGCACTGCCTAGGTATTGCAGAGGCCATGGGTTCAAATCCCATACCGGCCAGAATTTTTTTCAAGACTTATTTTTGCTACTGCTTAATTATTGTTTCGTTACTGCAAAAATAGCTCTCATATTCACAGATGTTTTTGTATTGTCAATCCTAGTGTTAAGTTCCTTCTCTTTTGAGATCTAAGGATCAGAGAGTTAATGCACCAAGATGTTCTCTCTTTGTAATGCTTAACTCAATATTCATCTTCCATTGTGTCTCTACAGAAGACAAAACTGATGCAGATGAACCTTCCTCTACCACTGAAGCTTCTGCAATGGACACCAGCTAATTTCTGTTGATTTATGTCTAGCCTGTGTAGCTGGTAGATTTGTATCAGTTTAAGGGATGAGCAACTTCCACACTTGTTGCTAAGTGTGGTGACGTGAAATTATAAACCACCCGAAAAATCGCCGGCAAAACCACCAGCTATGCAGACTAATTTATGTCAAATGCTTTTTGTACATGATGCGTAATAAACCATTTAAAAAAAGGGAAATGTAACTTAGTGGCAATTTTTAGTTTTGCGATTTTGTGACCTCCCAAGTATCCTCTAAACTTTTTGTACACCTTCAAAACTACCGGTCACTCAACTCTTTTTATAAGTGTCACGCGTCACTTATGGCGTAAAATTAGCAAAAAGGAGTGTGACATGGTGAAAGCATTATTGCAACCTTATCAAGGAAAGCAGAAGTGTCGGGAGCAGAGGGAATTTTGGGGAAAGAAAGTAACAGATTCTCTTTAAAGACGAAGATAAGTATTGGTTATTTGCATCTTTTACAGTTTCTTTTCCTCAATATTTCTTCACTTTAGAGGAGACTGATTTACGAGGGCACCACAAGCGATGGCTAGCCCTCAAGCCAAAAATTCAAGGCGAGTCCCTCTACTTGATCACGAGAAACACGGGTCTTTAGCTCCCCGTAACCCAGCACGTATGCCAGGCATCGCCTGTACCATTCAGATTAACGAGTGTTTTCACAATTAAATATAACTTACCAAATCCCCACAATTGTGGGTGCGTTTACTTTACGCATGCGCATTTCATTGGTTCCTCAATTTGAGGGTGGACGGTCTTCAGTTCCTTAAACCATAGCCTTTGAGCCGTCTACCAAGCGTTCCTTACAAACGATTCCTGTACGGTTTAACATCTTTCCGAACGTTTTAATGGGTTTTGCCAAGAGAATATGGACGGTCCATAATTTCTTGTTCCTACTTATTATAATATTGCAGCATCCCAAGAGGATATTTAATCGGTAGTAGCGTTTTAGAGGCTTTTTCTCTACAATTTTACGCAGCAAGTCAAACTGAATCAAACCTCTTTATTCATCAGTATAACTGATGAAAATTACTATCAGAATTTTTTCCACGAGTTTGGAAGAAGAATGCAGACACCACCAGCCCCTCTCCCGACCCCTCCTTCCCCACCCCCCTTCATTTTTTCAACAGCATAAGCGTTTTGAGACCTTAGAATGCAAATTTACACCAACCTCGCACACGCAGTTCATTCGCAAGTCTGAATTTTCAAGTGTGGATCTTTCCAATCATTTGCATTTACGGTTCCTCGTGGTCTGAACTGTTACGCTTTTCAGTGAAAACGTCGTAAAGGAAAAAAATTCTGACTTTAAGCATGGCTGGAAACTTGTGAGGAATGGTCTGTGCTTGAAGACTCGACAATGAATGACAGCTCCCCAGAAAGTCTTCTGCTGTAGTACACAAGGTAAGAGTCGAGTTCAACTTGAAAATTGTCGTCGACTTTCAAATGAGAAAATTCTGAACAGTGCTTGTGTTTTGAACTAGGTCGTTGCAAAAAATGCTTCACTCGGGTCTCCGTGGGGGAGTTGATAAATGAAATTATTACAGAACCGATAAAGGGCAATTTTATCGATAAACTGCATTATAGTCTATCCAAACCATATAGAGATTGGTGCACCATGATTCTGTTCACCTGTAAATAATCTATCTACTGTAAAACATGAAAAGATAAATCAGGACTAGTTCAAGCTGAAAAAGCATTTGATTCATCGAAGATAAATGTGGTTGCATGGCAGAAAACTTTCGCACTGTTCTACTGTATAAGGCTAAGTTTATCCGAATTCAGATTATGACCCAAACTGCATGTGAACTAGAATAAACGAGATTGTTGGTTTGGTCCTTTTTAGATAAAGAGCTTTGAGGAAAATTACCAAATAAAGCAAAGGAGTGGATGGGAAGAAAACGAAAACAAAGAATTAAACTCGGGTAAGTAACAGAATTACGATTGCTATAAACAGGCTTAGAATGTGTGTATGTGGCCGCTGTTCTCAAGATTAGAGATGATGCATGCACAACATATATGTTGGTTAGTTAGGCTAAGAATGTCTACCTACGTACCATGCTGGCCTGTAGAGGCGGTCGAAGGTTAAAACCAAAAAGTAGAATGCTTTCAGATTTTTTCGTCTTAGAGTAATAAAAAACACGGATGCTATTTTGATCAAAAGAAATAAATTTTTAAAGAGGCGTTTCGAAACTTCTCCTGAAATATAACTTCCCCTTCCCCAGGCAAGTCATTTTACGGCAAGTAGTATAGTTCGTATTTAAGCCAAAACTCAATCATCAATCAAAACCAAGTTAAAACTTTACGAACTCGTTTATCAACCAAAAATGCGTTCTTGAGAAACTTCCTACCAATTTTAACTGTGGAAACAAATCTTAAATAAGCTTTCAGACTTTTTGTGCAAGGAAAACAATATGCAAATTTTAATTAGATGACATTTTGTTATGTAACCTCGTCATTCACAAAGAATGATCGGAATGTAAACAAACTTTGTAGTACACTTCAAAAGAAACTAGACCCTGTGAGCAGGGTAACTGGGATACCTAGATGATACTGGATCCTTGGAATCAAGTGTAGTGATACTACGGGAGTCGGACTAGTATGCTGAAATAGTGAGCTCAAGTCTATTTCAAAACATAGGCATGCTATGCATGCAAGAGTTATTTTTTGTAGGGTGGGTGGATTACTTGAAACATTTTAAGTGGTCTACATTCTTACAAAAGGAAAGAAGAGTATTAACGTGGAAAAGAACGAAAATGTCGAATTACCTCACACACAGTTATCTTACAGCTTACCGAGCGTCACGCAATCGCTTTTCCGCGATCAGCCTTCACGATTATTTGCACTATTGTGGAAAATTCCTGGCCCATTTCTTGATGAAAATCGATCATAATATAATTTCAAGCCTTCAATATAGTCTTCTTACTTTGCACGCGAGTTGGTTGGTGTAATGTCTGTACAGATTTTACCGACGTAATAAAATTAGATGACGCGAATAACAGTGATAGTAAAGCAATGTTAAAACTGCAGAAATCGCCAGAAACTACAACGGATACACAGGGTGTGCGTAAGTTTTATTGATTTTACGAGAAAAATGTTCATATTTCGAAATATTTATCGTTGTAAATCGACCATATTTCGTTCCCTATACTATTCCTTGTAATGTGTTCAAATTTTCAACGGTTCCTCTCGTAACTTAACACCGAGTCACACAACGCGTGACGCGTTCATGAATTAATCGTTGGCTTTTTCTCTAGGCGTGAGCTTGGGCCGCTTGCGACAAGACAATTGCGTAAACAAAACTTAACATAATGCATTATACACAAAAAACACAGGAATTGGATCATGCATTTATTAAAAAGAATATCCATACAACTACAATGAAAACAAACATAAGATTCACCTATAAGCAAAAATCTCGTGGTTCGTCATGTGACCCGGCCCTGTCCGTGCATGACCACGCCAATCATCATCAAGATATCACGCGTGATCAGCATGAGAACACCTAATTGGATCACAGTTAGTTGTCACGGTGTTGAGGGCCCAATGACCACTGGGTACTATTGCGCAATTTTTCCATTTTGTGGCGGAGGAAAACAAAAGACGACAGAAAAAAAAAGGCATTTTATGACTGGGCTACCACAGGTATCCCAGTAAATATTGGCGCCAGAAGCAGTTTTATGTTGCGAAGCTTGCGATTTAACATTGTGGTTCGATCGAATACTGTGGTGTAGAAGAGGGTGAATCTTTGTAGAGTCATGGCGAAATCACGTAAACCCTCTCGTGATATTACAGCAGAGAAGGAAGCTGGTGTAGTGTGACCTTCAAGAATGATCTAGAAGTAGATGTGTCATGCTGAGTCATCCCTGAATGTATATATAAATAGAATCTATTGTAATGTTACGGAACGTTCTAGATCCTCAGCCGTACCTATAAAAGCCGAGCATGTAACTAGATGTAGCGAGTAGTTTAGTTGCTGGTATAGCCCGTCAGATATCAATAAAGGTGCATGCTGTAGAATACAAGACGTCCACACTTCAGCTGGTACAGTGAAATCTGGTTTTGCAGTCGATAATAAGAAAAAGAAAGTGAGTAGAAAGGAAAGTCATTCACTGTACATCTACAAGGTGTTGAATAAAGTTCATCCAGATACTGGAATTACAACCAAATCCATTGCAAGAGACCAGCCAAGTGGAACTACGAAGATGAAACGTAATTCTGGGACTGGGACTGAATGTGCTAATACTCCAGTTCTATACGTTTTCGTTCTTTAGGTCACAACAACCACATTCGCCGCATCATTTTTTATGAAAACTATTGCTGGATTGACCATTTTGATTCATATGAGGGGGGGATTCGTTTAGGATGGGTTGCTTTAAGGTGCTTTCGATAAACAATTGATTTGAGGTTAATAACTGATCAAAGTTATTCGTATCTGCCTTAATGGGCAATGACTATAGATACAAAAGTAAATGCAAAAATAATTTAATGCTATAAAAACTTGTCCA
Organism: Pocillopora damicornis; assembly: GCF_964200805.1. Classification (NCBI taxonomy): domain Eukaryota; kingdom Metazoa; phylum Cnidaria; class Anthozoa; order Scleractinia; family Pocilloporidae; genus Pocillopora; species Pocillopora damicornis. The sequence goes on along the minus strand of NC_142674.1, from coordinate 5,436,239 downwards.
AGTTATTGTAACAATACATTAAATACTGTAAAATATAAACCAAAGAGAAACTCTCTCTCTCTAATATAATCTTAATAAAAATAATAAAAGTTTACCTGATGTTAAATTGACGTTCTGAAAGGATAGGTATTTAATGTTCGATAAAAAATAAGTGTAGTTAAAGGTTGTTTGTGTTCCTAACTTGTCCATTCAAAAAGAGCCGAGGTTTTGGTACTGTGAGGGAGTATAGAGAATTCCTCCACTGGTTGCATTGAAAGCTTAGAATTCGTGTCCATTATGCCAATCCTTATCGCAAAAATAAAGCTACAGTTACAACCTTAATTTCTGCCGAAATCGTCTGAGGGTTTCAGCCCTCTAGGTACTTTACCTGTCATCCTAAATTGGATAAACTCGTTCGACTCTGTTTAATTTGTGAGACTTTGAAATAAAACTTAAACGCCATTTTTCTTGTGTTGTTTTATTTATGATTACTATTAGAGCATTTTTCAATTTAGTGCCGAATGTTTAGCTCAGTGATTGGTCCAGGAAACTCGCGCCAATCTTTCAGATCGGATGTAAAACTAAAGCCAATCACGACTTAGTCGCTCGCGTTTTCCCGCGCTTTTTGTGAGACCTCGTAAGGAGAGAAATATAGATCATAACAACATTAGCTTGGGACTCTCTTCCAACGACTCTCAGAGTTGAGAATAAACTTTTAAAGAGAATTATAATCATAATGTTAATGATAGAGCAATTTTCAATTGTGTGTCCAAAGTTATCCATAATTGCTTCCTTTTTTTTTTGCTCTTCTTCGCTTTGTGATCGGTTCAGAAAACTCGCTCCAATCTCTTAACCAATCAGACGCTAAAGTAAAACCAATCACGGAGTAGCTTGAGTTCATAACGTAAAATGGGTTATTAATACCAATTTACCATGTGATACTCTCCCACCGACGCAGCACTACAGTTTCTTTAGAAACTTACTCCCCTTATAAAACCAATCACAACTCTTTCTTCTGCGTTTTCTCGCGCTTTAGGAAGTTTGGTCGGATTTACTTTGAGGTCTCTTAAAGGTATTTTCTTTTTTTCCTATTGGCCGTTGTTATTACTCTGGTTTTGGTTTTATGACTCTCAATTGAAAAGTGCTCTATGGCTCTTACCATTATTATATTACAGTTGAGGTTCAATAAATGAACAAATGCCTTAACTTTACGCCCTTTAACGCCTTGGAGTGATTTAAATATGAATTCTCCATACAAAACTATCTACACGTTATCTATATAATAACAAATCAGAATACACCAACTCATTAATCTGAGGGCGATTTCTTTTTTCTTTTTTTTTGGTTTGTGACATAATACCGAACTGATTCTCTTTATCAATTTATAGAGAAAATTAAGGCAGCTAGTAGGGAGAATTGCGAATCAAATCTTAGCAAAATGAAAAGATCCATGACTTTTTGTAATCTCAAGTGAAAAGAAACAGTGCCATAATTTTCGCATCGTAAAAAATTCACCCAATATTTCCTGTTTTTAACTTTTCAATCGTGTGTTCATTTTTACTCCTCCTTTTGGGCAAATTGCATTACCTACTGAACACCTGGGCCGTGTATAAAAAAAAAAAAAAAGCATTAAAAAAAAAACACTCAAAATAGCTGTGCAAATTTAAAAGTTCTTGTGTAAAGTAATACCAGTTTTCCTTCAAGTGTACAGGAGGAGAAACCTTTGTCCAGGATTAGTCGCTACTCTGTCTCTTGTCGCCTCCATTCTCGTCCTCTGTCGGTTCTTTTTGCCTAAAACAAACATTTTGAGTAAAGAAGATGTAAGATATGTCCAGAAATGCATGAAGTAACGAAAATGGCAAAAATTCGTCAAAATCGTCAAATCCATGAACATTCACTCGCTTTGAGAAAGTTTCGTCGAATCTGCCATTTTCGTTACTGGATGCATTTCCAGACATAAGTGAAAACATTTTACGAGAGAGTTAGAAATAGCGTTTCCATCATCACTTAGCTGTTGTTATTGACTTAGCTTGTTCACCGTATTTATTAATTTATTAATAAATTAATAAGTCTCTTTATGTATTTATTTATTTATTTTTTCTCAGATTGCGGTTGTTGCATGCATTGATCAATGGTTTAAAGGTTAAAAATCTCAAAGACTGAAATAACCATACTGAACCATGATCAGTTAACAAACTGTCAGAATGTGCTCTTTGTGTAGAAGATTAAATCTTACAGTCATACAATTTTTTCTTCACAAGCAATTGTGGATAATGTTAGTTCTACAAAATCAGTCACCAGAAACAAGCTTACCTTAACTTCTGTAAGTCAAATGTCACGTTGTCTCCCATCAGCACAAACGGAGCCCATTGGCGAGGTTCTGTGAAGCCGTTGCTTCTCAACCACTTCATGGCCTGGTGAAGGGACTCACTGGCACTTTCTCCAGCAGCCAGGCGTTCATAGAAATGATTCATGAGCTGCTCTGTTGCTTCATCTTGTATGGCCCACGATGCCACCAACACTGAACGTGCACCAGATGCTAGGAACGCGCGAGCGATTCCAATGACTCCCTCTTGTTTGAACGTTCCACGCCCACTGTGACAACAACTAAGTACGACCAGTTTAGCATGCAGCTTAACCTTTGAAATGTCGGACATTGTCAGAAGGTAGTCTTCTTCTTGTGGAATATTGTTAGTGGCGCAATTAGGGGAAAGGGCAATCTCTCCTCTGTCGGCATGACCATGAGCAGCAAGATGAATTAGACTCACTGAATGAAGTGCGTTAAGTACTGCCTTCTTTGTTGCGTGTTCTCCTAACAAAGGCTGAACCCCCAGGAGTCGACCAACCATTTTTGCTTCCTTTCTTGCACCAGACAATGGTATCAAGTTCAGAATACGTCCTCTGTATCGCACTTGGCCAGCCTTAGGATCACCCACTACCAGTGCACCGGTCTGACTGTGGTAGTCCGCTGGACATTCCTGGATGATCCTGAGAGTTGTCAGAGAAGGGACAATGCGGATTCTGTGGGTTTCTGATAAATACTTTCCTGCTGGTTCATCCCGTAGGGCAGCAAATGGGACTCGGTAGGAACACCTCTCAGGTACAATGATGACTTCAGGCTCTGTAAGTAAATCTTTTACAG